>NC_067236.1:18673366-18728366 GCF_019924925.1 Ctenopharyngodon idella | reverse complement strand
GTAAAAATTGTGAAATATTACAATATAAAATAACTACAGTAAAAAATTTAAATATTACGATTTAAAATAACTACAGTAAAAATTGAAATATTACAATTTAAAATAACTACAGTAAAAATTGTGAAATATTACAATTTAAAATAACTACAGTAAAAATTGAAATATTACAATTTAAAATAACTACAGTAAAAATTGTGAAATATTACAATATAAAATAACTACAGTAAAAAATTTAAATATTACGATTTAAAATAACTACAGTAAAAATTGAAATATTACAATTTAAAATAACTACAGTAAAAATTGTGAAATATTACAATTTAAAATAACTACAGTAAAAAATTGTGAAATATTCTTACATTTTAAAACAACTACAGTAAAAATTGAAATATTACAATTTAAAGTAACTACAGTAAAAATTTAAATATATTACAATTTAAAGTAACTACGGTAAAAATTGTGAAATATTACAATTTAAAATAACTACAGTAAAATTGAAATATTACAATTTAAAATAACTACAGTAAAAATTGTGAAATATTAAAAGTGAAATATTATTACAATTTAAAATTTTGAAATATTATTATAATTTAAAATAACTACAGTAAAAAACAGCTGTTTTAAATTACAATAATATTTCATAATTTTGACTGTATTTTTGAGCAGAAGAGACTTTCAGAAACATTAAAAATCTTAATTATTCCACACTTTTGACCGCCAGTGTCAATACACCCAATAATATCTCTTTATGATTGATTTGATTGATTGGTTTGTTTGGAATGACTGACAGCTCATGGTCATGTGATCAGGCATAAGTGACGGTGATGTTCAGTGTCAGTATCTCTGGTTCTTCTGGAAGTTTCCGTGTCTTCTCCTTTGCTTATGTCTGCTGTTTTTCTATGTTGATTTCTTTCTTCTTGTCATCTTTTGTCATCGGTGGCAGTCAACGTGAGGGAGCGCGGTAAATACACGGTTCAGATTCTCTCTGTGTCCATCGCTGCTCCTGTCTGTCCGTCCGTCCGTCTGAATGCGTGTCTGACTGCATGTGTCATGTGACAGGAAGTCAACCCCACTGACGTCTGCTGATCCTCTCTCTCTCTCTCTCTCTCTCTCTCTCTCTCTCTCTCTCTCTGTATTTCTCGCTCATCTTCCTGTTCTTAATAAGTGCTTTATGTGCAGATGGTGTTAAACTCACACACTCTGTTCAGTATATTCCCTTATTCATAAAAAGAGGATGTGCTTTAAATCAACCCTAAAAATGTGCTTTCCTTCCTTTTTTGTGTTTTATAGATCAGGGTTTCTGGGCTTTATGAACTAATAATTAATTAAATCATAAAAGTTTGCAATTAAAATAAATAATTTTGAAAAAATAAAAACAAGCAAAATAAAACACTTACTAATAATAAGTCAAATTAAAATACATTTAAAAAATATAAGCAATCAAAATAAAAAAATGTAAAAATAAAATGAATCATTTAAAAATAATCAAAAAATCAAAATGAAACTCTTCCTAATAATTAATTAAATAAAGTCAAATTAAAATAAATAATTTTAAAATAAAAACAAAGTAAAACACTTACTAATAACTAATTAAATAAAAATGTCAGATTAAAAAGAATTGTAAGATAAAAACAAAAATAAAACACTAACTAATAATTAATTAGTCAAATTAAAATAAATAATAAAACAATCAAAAATGAATAATTTTAAAATGAAATCAAAATGAAACTCTTACTAATGAATAATTAGATAATAACACATTTTTATTGGTGAAGATTTAATAAATCATATCTATCTAAAGCAGCAGCAGCTGTATCTGAACCATCATCTATTCTGATGATCATTAATTAATTTTACAGCCTAAACGTGCTTTATAATCTGTCAAATTACCATTAATTAATAATCATCTCAAACCCTACAATACTTTACGATCAGATTAACTTCATTAGTTAACAGTGAACGGTAATTCCAGAGCATTTATTAATTGATTTATAATGGCGGTTTCAAATATATTTACAATTAAAAGTTGTTCACTTTAGTTAATGCATGTGAGCTAACATGAGGAAACAATGAAGAATTGAATTTTTATTAGCTGTCATTAATAAAAGGTTAATAAATGCTAATTTATTACAAATATATTGTTCATTATTAGTTCATGTTAATTAATGCATTGAGAGTGTATTTAGATCATTATTTCTTCTGCTCAATGTAATATAATAAAATACTGATATATAATTCTCATAATTCCACACTGTGTGGATCAAAGTATTATTTTAAGAGTAAAACAAGGTTGAACATAAAGTTCTGTTGAGTTTTCTAACGAACCCATTAACACTGAATGCTGACCAACAGTTCTAATGATTATTATTATTTGCTTTAGCTCATACTAATCGAATGAATGTCGCGTATAATCATTCAGATATTGTTTTATCTAAATTTTGAGTTTCCTTTTTTTTAAATGTATATTATGTATGTTTATCATTGTATTTCTTTATCATTTTATTTATATTATGTTTTTATCATTTTTTTCTTTTTTTTTGAATGTTTACAATTTCAGTTTATTTTTTATTTATTTTATCATTTCATTTTATTTATATTATATATGTTTACATATAATTGTATTATTATTTTATTTATATTATGTATGTTTATCATGTAGTTATTTATTATTATTTTATTTATATTTTCTGTTTATAATTTCATTTTTTTATTTATTATTTTATTTATATTATGTATGTTTATCATTTTTTGTTTTATTTTATTTTTTGAACGTTTAATATTTCAATTTTGTTTTATTTATATTATGCATGTTTATCATTTTATTTATATATTTATATTATCTATGTTTATATTTTTTATTGCTTTATTATTTATGTTTTGAATGTTTACAAATGTATTATTATTTTATTTATATTTTGTTTATAATTTAATTGTATTCATTATTTTTATTTTATTTGTATTTATTATTATTTTATTTATATTATGCATGTTTATCATTTTATTTATATATTTATATTATCTGTTTATATATTTTTTGTTTTATTATTTATTTTTTGAATGTTGACCAATTTATTTATTATTTTATTTATATTTTGTTTATAATTTAATTTTATTTGTTATTTTTATTTTATTTATATCATTTGTTAATAATTGTATTTATTATTATTTTATTTATATTATGTATGTTTATCATTTTATTTATTTTTTATTGTTTTATTTTATTTATTTTTTTAATGTTTACCATTTCAATTTATTTATTATTTTATTTATATTATGTATTTCTATAATTTTATTTTATTTTTAACTGTTATATTTTATTTATTAATAGTTTTGTTTTATTTATTATTAATGCTTTATTTTTATATTTTATATTTTATTATTATAATTTTGTTTATATCACGTATGCCTATAATTGTGATAATAATCAGTTTGTAGTGTTTGAGATGGCAGGAACCGTCTGTAGAAATCTGTCTGTTCGTTCGTCTCTGAAGCGTCTCTGTTTTCCTCGAAGGCTCTAAAGTTCTCCAGAATGACGAGTTCACCAAAGATCTGTTCAGGTTCCTGCAGCTCCTGTGTGAAGGACACAACAACGGTGAGAAACGAGCCGCTGACCGTCTGAATCACGCCAGTGATCTTCTGCTTGAGTGACGCTCGTGTTTCGTCCGTGTGTTTGTCAGACTTCCAGAACTTCCTGCGGACGCAGACGGGGAACACGACCACGGTGAACATCATCATCAGCACGGTGGACTATCTGCTGCGCCTGCAGGTACACACGCGTCTCCTCCGTCTGTCGGTGACGCTCACGTCCCTCTGCTCATGCTGTGCTGCGTTTGCAGGAGTCCATCAGTGACTTTTACTGGTATTACTCCGGTAAAGACATCATGGACGAGGCGGGTCAGCGGAACTTCTCCAAAGCGCTCGCCGTGGCCAAACAGATCTTCAACTCGCTCACTGAATACATTCAGGTAGTTTTAAGTATTATTTTTCCATATTTGTTGTCCGTATGAAAGGTTCCTTAACCTTTAAAGGTGCGGTGTGTAAATTTTAGCGGCATCTAGTGGTGAGGTTGTGAATTGCAACCAACAGCTCAGTCCACCGCTTGCCCCTCCCTTTCGAAGCACATAGAGAAGCTACGGTGGCCGACACAGGACAAACATGTCGTCTGAGAGTAGCCAGTCGTGCAAACGCGGTCTGTAGATCAGTTTCTGTACAAACATGCCGCGCAAAATAGACTTCCTGCGGTGTATGAGACAGAAATGGCTCATTCTAAGATAATAAAAACACAACGGTTCATCATGTAACATCTTTATACACCACTGAAAGCATAGTTATGTATATTATATTGCATTTCTGTCAATAGATCCTCCCAAATTTTACACACTGGAGCTTTAAAACATTTTTTAGGTTCACTTTTATTTTACTTCTTAATCTGACCGATTTAATTTCTTTTGTTTTCATACATATCTAAAACATTCAAATAAGCCAGTTTATGATTTATTTATTTTATTAATATTTTATGTTTATAGTTCTATTTATTTATTGTATTTATTATTGTTTATTTTATTTATATTATGCATGTTTATGTTTATATTTATTATATTGTTTAATTTATATTGTATTTATAATTTTATTTTATTTTATATAATGCATGTTTATAATTGTATTTATTTTATTTTTTAGTGTTTTATTTTGTTATACATGTTTATATTTTTTATTTTTAAATTTGATTTATATTATCTGTTTATAGTTGTATTTGTTTTATTCAATATTTAACATTTTTGTTTATAATTCTATAATATAACATTTATTTATATTTATTTATTTTATTTTATTTTATTTACTTATTATCAATTTATTTTATTTATATTATGCATGTTTATATTTTTATTTATTATATATTATTTTATTTATATTGTGTTTATCATTTTATTTTATTCTTTTATTTTATATTATGCATGTTTATCTTTTTTATTAATATTATGTTTGTTTATAATCGTATTTTTTGTTTTATTTTATATTATGCATGTTTATTTTAATTTTAGTTTGATTTATATAATGTATGTACAAAATTGTATTTATTTTATTGTTATTGTTTATTTATATCATGCATGTTTCAAATTGTATTTTTTTTATATTATGTATGTTTATAATTGTATTTATTTTGTTTTATATTATGCATGTTTATTATTTTTATTTATTTTAATTTGTTTTATAATATGTTTATAATGTTATATTCTTCAAGATATCTTGTATTTATACATGCTTTTGTGTTTTATGATGTAAAGCGTCTTGAAGCTCCTTGTAAAGGTGTTCTATATATAAAGAACGTTGTTATGATGATGATGATGATGATGAATCTGAGTGACAGGAAGTGGTTGCTTCTCTCACAGCTGTGTCCTCGTCCCGTGTGTCTCTCTCAGGGTCCGTGTATCGGGAACCAGCAGGGATTGGCTCACAGCAGACTGTGGGACGCCGTCGTGGGATTCCTGCACGTCTTCGCCAACATGCAGATGAAGCTGTCGCAGGTACATCACGACTCTTACTCTTCATCCAGATGTTTTCGTGTTGATCTGTGGAGAGTTAGCAGTGTTATTTTAGATCATTTGGATTAGTTATCATACAGCATAGTACGTGTCGTCTGCATCAGGGGTATCCAGACTCTCCAGTTAAACACCTGAACCAGCTAATCTTACTAGATAGAAGCTTCCAGACCGTCAGCGGCTGCCGCAGAGATGAGATCGAGACCTTGAGCTGCTGTTGTTTGATTGGCAGATTAAGCATGAGATTTTCATCTAGTAAATGAAAGCGTGCTGTGATGTTCCTCTCCTCTTCATCACACTAATGCCACACTTTCCTCTTGATTCCTCACAGGATTCCAGTCAGATTGAGCTGCTGAAGGAGCTGCTGGATCTGCAGAAGGACATGATCGTCATGATGCTGTCGCTGCTGGAAGGTTCAAAAACGCTTATAATAAGAGAACATGGCAGCACTGCAAGAGAAGCTCAGCCTTACAAACATAAAACACAACGCCTCTGTCGACGGTGGTTTATTAAAAATGGCCAAATACTATAACGGGTCTTTGGTCACTGTAATATTACTTTGGTCAAAAATAGCGCATGCCAAACATGAGCTGTTAGCATGCTGTCAATCATCGCAGTTTCAGGAGTGATTCATGTTCTGTACATAATGTAGGCGATTCACTCCTGTATTTAAATGCGGTGGTCACTCCTGAAACTTCACAGTGTGTACGTGGCCTGATAATCACGCTGAATCCTATGCAAAATAATCCTGTCGTTCCCTCCGCAGGAAACGTTGTGAACGGGACCATCGGCAAGCAGATGGTGGACACTCTAGTGGAGTCCTCCAACAACGTGGAGATGATTCTCAAGTTCTTCGACATGTTCCTCAAGCTGAAAGATCTGACCACCTCTGAGAACTTCAAGGAGCAAGACCCCGACCGTAAAGGATTCATCTCCAAGAAGGAGTTTCAGAAGTCCATGGAGAACCAGAAGCAGTACTCTCAGTCCGAGATCGAGTTCCTGCTGTCCTGCGCCGAGGCCGACGAGAACGACATGTTCAACTACGAAGAGTTCGTCAAACGCTTCCACGAACCCGCCAAGGACATTGGCTTCAACGTGGCGGTTCTTCTCACCAACCTGTCAGAGCACATGCCTCACGATTCCCGCCTCTCCGCCTTCCTGAACTTGGCCGAGAGTGTTCTCAACTACTTCGAGCCCTTCCTGGGCCGCATCGAGATCATGGGCGGCGCCAAGAGAATCGAGAGGGTTTACTTCGAGATCAGCGAGTCCAGCCGAACGCAGTGGGAGAAACCACAGGTCAAGTCAGCTTTATTTCTATTGCGCTTTATACAGTACAGATACACGGTAATAACCAGAAAAATAACAGAGTCAATGATGCAACATATGAGACAAATTCAATTTCAGCTGTAAAGCAGCTCTAAAAAGAAAATACTGTCATTATTCAGTTCAGTGTTGATTCAATTCAGTTCAATAAGTGTCAATGTTGCAAAATTCATCAATTATGAAACAAGTTTTCAGTGCTGATTAAATTCTGTTCAGTAAGTGTCAGTCACAAAAGTAATCAATTATGAAACAGATTTTCAATGTTGATTCAATTCTGTTCAATTATAGTGTCAGTTGCAAAATTTATCAATTATGAAACATTTCAATATTGATTAAATTCAGTTCAATAACAGTGTCAATGTTGCAAAATTTATCAATTATGAAACATTTCAATATTGATTAAATTCAGTTCAATAACAGTGTCAATGTTGCAAAATTCATCAATTATGAAAATAATTTTCAATGTTGATTCAATTCAGTTCAATAACTGTCAATGTTGCAAAATTCATCAGTTATGAAAATAATTTTTAATGTTGATTCAATTCAGTTAAATAACAGTGTCAATGTCGCAAAATTAATCAATTATGAAACAAATTTTGAATCTTAATTCAGTTCAATATGTCAAAGTTGCAAAATCCATCAATTATGAAACAAATTGTCAATGTAATTCAATTCAGTTCAATAATAGTGTCAATGCTGCAAAATTCATCAATTATGAAACAGATTTTCAATGTTGATTCAATTCTGTTCAATAATAGTGTCAGTTGCAAAACTTATCAATTATGAAACATTTCAGTGTTGATTAAATTCAGTTCAATAATAGTGTCAATGTCGCAAAATTAATCAATTATGAAACAAATTTTGAATCTTAATTCAGTTCAGTTCACTAACTGTCAATGTTGCAAAATTCATCAATTATAAAACAAGTTTTCAATGTTGATTCAATTCAGTTCAATAATAGTATTAATGTTGCACAATTAATCAATTATGAAACAAATTTTGAATCTTAATTCAGTTCAATAAGTGTCAAAGTTGCAAAATCCATCAATTATGAAACAAATTTTCAATGTTAATTCAATTCTGTTCCATAATAGTGTCAATGTTGCAAAATTAATCAATTATAAAACAAATTTCAATGTTAATTCAGTTCAGTTCAATAACTGTCAATGTTGCAAAATTCATCAATTATGAAACAAATTTTCAATCTTAATTCAGTTCAATAACTGCCAATGTCGCAAAATCAATTATGAAACAAATTTTAATGTTGATTCAATTCAATTCAATAACAGTGTCAATGTTGCAAAACTGAATTATGAAAAATTTTCAGTGTTAATTCAGTTCGATAAGTGTCAATGTTGCAAAATTAATCAATGATGAAACAAATTTTTTATGTAATTCAAATCTGTTTAATAGTGTCAGTGAAATTGATGAATTTTACAATGTAATTTAATTCTGTTCAATAACAGTCTTAATGTTGCAAAATTCATCAACTATGAAACAAATTTTCAATGTTGATTCAATTCAGTTCAATAACAGTGCCAATGTTGCAAAATTTATCAATTATGAAACAAAATTCAATGTTGATTCAGTTCAGTTCAATAGCAGTGTCAATGTTGCAAAAATCATCAATTATGAAACTAGTTTTCAATGTTAATTTAATTCAGTTCAATAACAGTGTCAATGTTGCAAAATTCATCAATTATGAAATTCAATTTCTGCTGTAAAGCAGCTCTTCAGAAGACAATAGTGTCTTTATTTAGATCAATTCAGTTCAAATGTTGTTCTCACCCGTTAATCACAGTGCAGTCAAATCGATATTATTACTGAATATTAAGTATCTTTTAAACCGCAGGTCAAAGAGTCCAAGCGCCAGTTCATCTTCGACGTCGTCAACGAGGGTGGAGAATCTGAGAAGATGGAGCTGTTCGTCAACTTCTGCGAGGACACCATCTTCGAGATGCAGTTGGCGTCGCTGATCTCCGAGCCGGACGCCGCTGAGAGACAAGAGGAGGAAGATGATGACGATGCTCAGAGCATGGAGCTGGAGGAGGACGATGAAGACGGCGTGCTGGAGTCTTCCTCGGCGTTCTCTCTGGCCTGCGTCTCCATGAGGAAGAGCCTCTCCAACCTCCGGCAGCTGCTGACCTTCAGGAGCATGAAGAGACAGTACCGTAAACTGAGGAAGATGAGCTTCCGGGAAATGATTCGAGGATTCTTCTTCTTCTTCTGGATGATCTTCACCGGGATATTCCGCTCTCTTTACAACCTGGTCTGGGGCTTTTTCCACATCCTCTGGTCCACGTTGTTCGGCGGTGGCTTGGTGGAAGGAGCCAAGAACATGAAAGTGACCGACATTCTGGGAAACATGCCTGATCCCACACAGTTCGGGATCCACGGAGACGTTCTGGAGATGGAGAAGATGGAGTACTGCGACATGTCCTCGGTGGCCGAGCTCGGACGCATGGCAGCGGGAGACCAGGCCGAGGTGGATCTCATGACGGAGCTGATGAACATTCAGCCCAGGAGAGAAGGAGGGAAGCATGGCATGGAGCCGGGGCTGGGAGACGTGTCCGAGGTAGTCGGTGTGGACACTCCGTCTTTAGCCAGCGCCGTCCATCAGAAGAAAGCTCAGGTCTGCCAGTGGATTTAATACAAAGTCTCTTGTATGCTCAAAAATACAGTAAAAATGTGAAATATTATTACAATTTAAAATATCTGTTTTTTATGTGAATGTTTTCTGTACAGGAAGCTGCTACTAAACAGAGCACTGAATCTGAGAGCAAATCTGAATCGGAGAAGGCCGAGTGAGTGTTTGAGGAGAAGCTCAGTGTGTTTGTGTCTGTTCAGATCTGCCAGATCTTCTCTCACATTAGTGTGTGTGTGTGTGTTCACATCGCCAGTGTCGAGGACGGAGAGAAGAAAGACCAGGATAAGGGGAAGAAGGAGAATATGTCAGATGAAGAGAAGAAGCCGCTGAAGAAGAGACGCGGCCAGAGGAAGGAGCCGGCCGAAGCCTTCATGGCAGCATTCTTAGCGGGTCTCGAGGTCTATCAGACCAAAACCCTGGTGAGCTTTAGGAGGAACGTCAGATTAACATGCTTGGAAAGATCATTTATTACTTTTTTTTTATATATGAAATGTTAAAAGCATTTAAGTGGAAGTACAATCTCCTGAAACCACTGGTGAACTGATGGTGGTTTATCCTCAATCCAGTTAAGTGTAGAGCAGGCGCTCGCAACTCCAAGGTCACGGGTTCGATTCCCAGGGAATGCATGAACTTTTCGCATGTATGCCATGTAAGTCGCTTTAGATAAAAGCATCTGATGAATGTATCACCTTTTGAGAATAACAAAGACCTGAAACTCATGACTAATTCCACACAATCCACATTGGGGAGACACATTTATTTGAAGTGTGTTTTGTCTGAACGTGAATCGCTCCAGAGCAGTTTGAATAGTCCTGAAAGGTGCTTCAGAAAGTTTGGATGGGAAACTGAGTTTGCTGAAGGTCTGTGCAGCTGCTCGTTCACCTTCTCTAACGTGTGACTCATGTAAATGACGCATGTTTCCGTCCATTACACTGATGATGGGCGTAAGAGGTCTGGGCAGACTGAAGAGATTCACTGCTGACACTGAAACACTAAATATAACTCTGTTTTCAGAATTATCTGGCCAGAAACTTCTACAATCTGCGTTTCCTGGCTCTGTTTGTGGCGTTTGCCATCAACTTCATCCTGCTCTTCTATAAGGTGATCAGAGATTTTATAAACTTGCCTGTTTGAGTGTGATGTTGATGTTCTTATTTGCTCTTTAAACACATTATTTCTTCACTATAGACTCAAACGTGAGCTCACATTTCTTTATTTGGTTATTTATTTTCATCATTACCTCCCTTTTGTCCCTTTTTTAAATTACTATTTAGTAATTTTCTTTTCCCATCCTGTATCAAAAAATTACAAAGAAATCATTAAAAACCCATCCATGACCGTGTGTGTGAAGGTGACCGGTGAGGATTCGGATGATGTGGACCCGTGGACGCGGCGTGAGGAAGACGAGGATGAAGGTGTGGTGGAGTATTTTGTTCTTCAGGAGAGCAGCGGTTACATGGCACCGACCCTCCGCTTCCTCGCCGTCATGCACACCGTCATCTCCTTCCTCTGTGTGCTGGGATATTACTATCTGAAGGTAGGAGATTACCCACAAACCCAAGCGCAGAGTTCGTAACGCTGTGTTTATGATGAACCTGTGTTTGCTCAGGTGCCGCTGGTGGTGTTCAAGCGTGAGAAGGAGATCGCGCGCAAGCTGGAGTTTGACGGGCTCTACATCACAGAACAGCCTTCTGATGACGATATTAAGGGCCAGTGGGACAGACTCGTCATCAACACCCCGTGAGTCCAGCTGATGTGACTTTACACTGCTCTTTATGATCGGACGAGAATTCAATAGTGTGTTCCAGTACGTGACACTGTCTATGAAGAATTAAAGTTTTTCTGCTTCACACAGGTCTTTCCCCAACAACTACTGGGACAAATTTGTCAAACGGAAGGTAAGAGTGAAGACAAAAATGCTTGTGATATAGTTAAGAAATATCACACAAGTAACGACCGCAATATCGTATGAGTAGCGAGCGCAATATCTTGCGATTAACAGGCGCAATATCACACAATTAATGACAGCAATATCACACGAGTTACGAGCGCAATATCAAATACCTATGCAGTATTGCACAAGTAACGGGCGTAATATCATACGGGTAACGGCCGCAATATCTCACAGGTAACGAACGCAATATCGCACGAGTAACAAACGCAATATCTCACGAGTAACGAGCGCAGTATCGCATGAGTAACGAACGCAATATCGCACGAGTAACGAGCGCAATATCGCACGAGTAACGAATGCAATATCGCACGAGTAACGAGCGCAGTATCGCACGAGTAACGAGCGCAGTATCGCACGAGTAACGAGCACAATATTCACGAGTAACGGCTGCAATATCTCACGAGTAACGAACGCAATATCGCACGAGTAACGGCCGCAATATCGCACGAGTAACGGCCGCAATATCGCACGAGTAACGAACGCAATATCGCACGAGTAACGAACGCAATATCGCACGAGTAACGAACGCAATATCGCACGAGTAACGGCCACAATATCACACGAGTAACGAACACAATATCGCACGAGTAACGAACACAATATCGCACGAGTAACGAACGCAATATCGCACGAGTAACGAACGCAATATCGCACGAGTAACGAACGCAATATCGCACGAGTAACGAACGCAATATCGTACGAGTAACGGCCACAATATCGCACGAGTAACAAACGCAATATCGCACGAGTAACGAACACAATATCGCACGAGTAACGAACGCAATATCACACGAGTAACGGCCACAATATCACATGAGTAATGAGCGCAATATCGTACGAGTAACGGCCACAATATCGCACGAGTAATGAACACAATATCGCACGAATAACGAACAAAATATCGCACGAGTAACGAACGCAATATCGCACGAGTAACGGCCACAATATCACATGAGTAATGAGCGCAATATCGTACGAGTAACGGCCACAATATCACATGAGTAATGAGCGCAATATCGTACGAGTAACGAACACAATATCGTACGAGTAACGAACACAATATCGCACGAGTAACGAACGCAATATCGCATGAGTAACGGCCGCAATATCGCACGAGTAACGAACACAATATCGCACGAGTAACGAACACAATATCGCACGAGTAACGAACACAATATCGCACGAGTAACGGCCACAATATCGCACGAGTAACGAACACAATATCGCACGAGTAACGGCCACAATATCGTACGAGTAACGAACGCAATATCGTACGAGTAACGAACGCAATATCGCACGAGTAACGAACGCAATATCGCATGAGTAACGGCCACAATATCGCACGAGTAACGAACGCAGTATCGCACGAGTAACGAACGCAATATCGCAGGAGTAACGGCCACAATATCGCACGAGTAACGAACACAATATCGCACGAGTAACGAACGCAATATCGCACAAGTAACGAACGCAATATCGCACGAGTAACGAACACAATATCGCACGAGTAACGGCCACAATATCGCACGAGTAACGGCCACAATATCGCACGAGTAACGAACACAATATCGCACGAGTAATGAACGCAATATCACACGAGTAACGAACACAATATCACACGAGTAACGAACACAATATCACACGAGTAACGAACACAATATCACACGAGTAACGAACACAATATCGCACAAGTAACGAACACAATATCACACGAGTAACGGCCACAATATCACACGAGTAACGAACACAATATCGCACAAGTAACGAACACAATATCGCACGAGTAACGGCCACAATATCGCACGAGTAACGAACACAATATCGCACAAGTAACGGCCACAATATCACATGAGTAATGAGCGCAATATCGTACGAGTAACGGCCACAATATCACATGAGTAATGAGCGCAATATCGTACGAGTAACGAACACAATATCGTACGAGTAACAAACACAATATCGCACGAGTAACGAACGCAATATCGCATGAGTAACGGCCGCAATATCGCACGAGTAACGAACACAATATCGCACGAGTAACGAACACAATATCGCACGAGTAACGGCCACAATATCGCACGAGTAACGAACACAATATCGCACGAGTAACGGCCACAATATCGCACGAGTAACGAACACAATATCGCACGAGCAACGAACACAATATCGCACGAGTAACGAACACAATATCGCACGAGTAACGAACACAATATCGCACGAGTAACGGCCACAATATCGCACGAGTAACGAACACAATATCGCACGAGTAACGAACACAATATCGCACGAGTAACGAACACAATATCGCACGAGTAACGAACACAATATCGCACGAGTAACGGCCACAATATCGCACGAGTAACGAACACAATATCGCACGAGTAACGGCCACAATATCGCACGAGTAACGAACACAATATCGCACGAGTAACGAACACAATATCGCACGAGTAACGAACACAATATCACACGAGTAACGCTCTATTGAGCATTTAGGTCCTTAGCATCATCGTCTCGTCACGTTGATGATGTGTTATGTGTGTCGTCGCAGGTTATAAACAAGTACGGAGATCTTTACGGAGCCGAGCGCATCGCTGAGCTGCTGGGTTTGGATAAAAGCGCTTTGGACTTCAACCCGACAGAAGAGACGGTCATGAAAGACGCCTCGCTGCTGTCCTGGTCAGGAACACCTTCAGTCACTTCTCAGGAATTACAGGAAGCTGCGTGTTTGATTGGTCGTTTAATTGCATATTTATAAAATCTGTGCAATGTGATTGATTTAAATCAGACAAGATCTGTTGTACTTTCTCCTAAATTTACACTAATAATAATCATATCAGGCTGTGATACAAGACAATAGACCTGTTTCACATTTGCGTGGTTCTCAGAAGCAGAAGTCGATTTTACTTATTTGGGGGTTTTAATTATTTATTATTTAATTAATTATTTGCTCTACAGGTTGAGCTCCATCGACACCAAGTATCACGTGTGGAAGCTGGGCGTGGTCTTCACAGATAATGTGAGTGTTTGCACTGCTTCATGAGCTTGATGAGGTCACATGATCGCTGACGCCTCGTTCTGTCATTACAGTCGTTCCTGTATCTGGTCTGGTACACCACCATGTCCATCCTTGGACACTATAATAACTTCTTCTTCGCCGCCCACCTGCTGGACATCGCCATGGGATTCAAGACCCTGCGGACCATCCTGTCCTCCGTCACGCACAACGGCAAACAGGTTCGACTCCCAGTGCCGGCCTCCTTCGCTCCGGATGTGATTTTTCTGCCTTCTTTCATGTGTTTGTGTGTTTCTCTCAGCTGGTGCTGACGGTCGGGCTGCTCGCTGTGGTCGTGTATCTCTACACCGTCGTGGCGTTCAACTTTTTCCGCAAGTTCTACAACAAGAGCGGCGATGAGGACGAGCCCGATATGAAATGTGATGATATGATGACGGTGAGTGGCGCAGTGTTTTTGAATGGAGTCTCTTCTGCTCTCTAAGTCTGCATTTATTTGATAAAAATAAATTTTTTACAGTAAAATTGTAAAATATTTTTACAATGTAAAATAGCAGTTTTAGCACCAATATGAAGTTTAGAATGATTTCTGGAGGATCATGTGACACTGAAGACTGGAGTAATAATGTCATGAAGCGCTCAGGTGTAAACAGGCCCTATATTTATAACAGAATTGCAGTCAGATGTGTGTGTGTTCACTGGCGTGTGTGTGTGTGTGTCAGTGTTATCTGTTCCACATGTATGTGGGCGTTCGCGCTGGCGGCGGCATCGGTGACGAGATCGAGGACCCCGCGGGCGACCCGTACGAGCTCTACCGGATCCTCTTCGACATCACCTTCTTCTTCTTCGTCATTGTGATCCTGCTGGCCATCATTCAAGGTACTGCAACACATCACATGTGTTTGACAGATGAATTGATAGTAAGAGTGTGTTTGTGTGGACAGGTTTGATCATCGATGCGTTTGGAGAGCTGAGAGACCAACAGGAACAAGTCAAAGAAGACATGGAGGTATAGAGACATGTCCGTCCGTCCATCTGTCTGTCTGTCTGTCTCATCTGTTTGTTTGTCTGTCTGTCCATCTGTCTCTGTCTGTCTGTTCGTCCATCCGTCTGTCTCATCTGTCTGTCTCTGTCCGTCCATCCATCTGTTTGTTTGTCTTTCCGTCTGTCTGTCTCTGTTCGTCCATCTGTCTGTCCATCTTTCTGCCTGTCTGTCTCTGTCCATCTGTCCGTCCGTCCATCTGTCTCCGTCCGTCCATCTGTCTGTCTCTGTCTGTCCATCCGGCTGTCCATCTTTCTGTCTGTCTGTCTGTTTGTCCATCTGTCTGTCTGTCTGTCTCATCTGTTTGTTTGTCTGTCTGTCCGTCCGGCTGTCCATCTTTCTGTCTGTCTGTCCATCTTTCTGTCTGTCTTTGTCCATTTATCCATCTGTCTGTCTCTGTCTGTCTGTCCGTCCGTCTGTTCGTTCGTCCATCTGTCTGTCCTTCCGTCTGTCTGTCTCTGTCCTTCCGTCTGTCTGTCTCTGTCCATCCGTCTGTCTGTCTGTCTGTCTGTCTGTCTCTGTCCATCTGTTTGTTTGTTTGTTTGTCTGTCTGTCTCTGTCTGTCCGTCCATCTGTCTCTGTCCGTCCGTCTGTCTGTCTCTGTCCATCTGTCTCTGTCCATCTGTCCATCCATCTGTCTGTCTGTCTCTGTCCATCTGTCTGTCTCTGTCAATCTGTTTGTTTGTTTGTCTGTCTGTCTGTCTGTCTCTGTCCGTCCATCTGTCTGTCTCTGTCCGTCCATCTGTCTGTCTCTGTCCGTCCGTCTGTCTGTCTCTGTCCATCTGTCCATCCATCTGTCTGTCTGTCTCTGTCCATCCATCTGTCTCTGTCCATCTGTTTGTTTGTTTGTTTGTCTGTCTGTCTGTCTGTCTGTCTCTGTCCGTCCGTCTGTCTGTCCATCTTTCTGCCTGTCTATTGGTCTGTCTGTCTGTCTGTCTGTCTGTCTGTCTGTCTCTGTCCATCCATATGTCTCTGTCCATCTGTCCATCCATCTGTCTCTGTCCACCTGTCCATCTGTCCGTCCGTCCATCTGTATCTGTCCATCCGTCTGTCTGTCTCTGTCCCTGTCCATCTGTCTCTGTCCGTCCATATGTCTCTGTCCATCCATCTGTCTCTGTCTATCTGTCCATCCATCTGTCCATCTGTCTGCCTGTCTATTGGTCTGTCTGTCTGTCTGTCTCTGTCCATCCATATGTCTCTGTCCATCTGTCCATCCATCTGTCTCTGTCCGTCTGTCCATCTGTCTCCGTCCGTCCATCTGTCTGTCTCTGTCTGTCCGTCCGGCTGTCCATCTTTCTGTCTGTCTGTCTGTCTGTCTGTCTGTCCATCTTTCTGTCTGTCTTTGTCCATCTATCCATCTGTCTGTCTCTGTCTGTCCGTCCGTCTGTTCGTTCGTCCATCTGTCTGTCCTTCCGTCTGTCTGTCTCTGTCCTTCCGTCTGTCTGTCTCTGTCCATCCGTCTGTCTGTCCATCTTTCTGTCTGTCTGTCTCTGTCCATCTGTTTGTTTGTTTGTTTGTTTGTTTGTCTGTCCGTCTGTCTGTCTCTGTCTGTCCGTCCATCTGTCTCTGTCCATCCGTCTGTCTGTCTCTGTCCATCTGTCTCTGTCCATCTGTCCATCCATCTGTCTGTCTCTGTCCATCTGTCTGTCTCTGTCAATCTGTTTGTTTGTTTGTCTGTCTGTCTGTCTGTCTCTGTCCGTCCATCTGTCTCTGTCCATCTGTCTGTCTCTGTCAATCTGTTTGTTTGTTTGTCTGTCTGTCTGTCTGTCTCTGTCCGTCCATCTGTCTCTGTCCATCTGTCCATCCATCTGTCTGTCCGTCCATCTGTCTGTCTGTCTCTGTCCATCTGTCTGTCTGTCTGTCTCTGTCCATCTGTCTCTGTCCGTCCGTCCGTCTGTCTGTCCATCTGTCTGTCTGTTCAGATGGTCACACATTCTGATGTTGTTTCTTCTCCTCTCAGACTAAGTGTTTCATCTGTGGCATCGGTAATGACTATTTCGACACGACGCCTCACGGCTTTGAGACTCACACGTTACAAGAGCACAACCTCGCCAACTACCTGTGAGTGTCACATGATTATCTTACTAAAGTTCATTCATGATCATTTTAAACCCCAGAAAGTGACCAGCAAAATAAGAGAGTGATACTTAACGATTTATTTTAGTATTATCTACATACTACTATAGTTTTTATTAATATTTATATTGTTGTTGTTTTTTTTAGCTTTAATTCAATTGTCTTTTAATAGGTTTAGTTTTATTTCACTCTAATTCTGTTCTGATCTTTCAGGTTTTTCTTGATGTACCTGATCAACAAGGATGAAACGGAGCACACCGGTCAGGTACGTTCTGTCCTCAGATGATGATGATGATGATGATGATGATCTTCACTGAATGTAGAAGAGCTTTACTGACACACTGCAGTAATTCAGTGTACATTATAATAATATTCTTATTACGCACCTTTCCTATACTCAAAGTGCTACCAATAACACATGAATACATTTAAAAAGTACAAATTAAAAGCATCATTTAAAAAAAATTAGGCCTATAAATATATTGCATATAAATATTTCTTTGTGTATTGGTTAAAAATGTGTTTGAAGTATTTTATTAAAACAATTCAGTATGATTCCGTAACCTGCGAGCAATGTCAGACATGTTTGCGTCGGTCATGTGACGTTTGAGGCGTTTGTTCAGCAGCTGTGGATGTTGTTGGTGTGTCCGCAGGAGTCGTACGTGTGGAAGATGTATCAGGAGAGATGCTGGGATTTCTTTCCCGCCGGCGACTGCTTCCGTAAGCAGTATGAAGACCAGCTGGGCTAGATCCCAACAGGACCTGCGTTACCTCCAGAAACAGTGCCAATTCAGTGGAGACTCTTTCTGTCTGGACGTTTGCTTTGGATTCAAACGTTTGTTTTACTGTTTTTCGGTCAAAAAAAGCTCAACACGTTGCCTTCTTCGACCCCAAAACCATTGCACAACGTTTTTCCGTCTTTTTTGAGAAACTCTGGGGTTTCCGGACAACGTCTCCACCCGTATATGCACAAGAATCCTACTTCAGCGTTTGGAGAGCATGATGCCAAAAGCGCGTTGGACGTTCATCCTCAGATTCCCTTTCCTGCTTGCCGAGACGAGACGATGAGATGCCTAATAAAACCTTCGTGAAGTGCCTTACCTCCATTACATCTGAGCTATGCAAGACGTGCGTTTCCTCCTGATGTGGGTCAAAGGTCGGCGTGTGGAGGTTTGCGGGCTGCTGTTGTCATGTTCCCGTCTCCTGATTCAGATGGAAATGCTCTTGTTTGGCTGTTTGTATGTCGTAGCTTTGCTGAATTGTGCATTTCTTTTGAAGGACAAATAAAGATATTGATGCAATAATCTCTTCTGTTGAAGCACGTGCTCATTTCTGCACACACGCTTTCAGTCGATTGCCCTCATGTTGAGATCATGTGACCAGCGGCGTCTTGCATTTGACCAGGTTAATAAAGCGAACTCTTCTGATGTCGTACACAGGTCGACTGTGACGTCACACAAACTCCAGCGCAGGGATTCACAGTCGACATTTAATACTTCAGTCATTTCAACACATTCACATGTTCACGATTCTCTGATATCAGTTAATAGTCACATGACATGCAGCTAAACAACATAAAATTTTTTTTATTAATTTTAAAATTTATTTTAATCGTATATTTTTTATTTAAATGTGTTTGTATTTTATATTATTTATTTTAATTTTACATTTTTTGGGATTTAATTTTTAGTAAGTTTTATTTTTGATTGTTCGATTTGAAGTTTTTATTTTTTGTTTTTATTTTCGATTTACATTTTTAGGATTTATTTTTTTTAGTGTTGTTTTTTTTTTTTTTTTACTTTTTTTTCCTTTTTTATTTTATGATTTTATTTTTTTTGTGTTGTATTTTCTTTTTAAGAAGTTTTATTTTTATGATTTAATCCGTTTTTAGTAAGTGTTTTATATGTTGTTTTAATTTTAATTTTTGTCTAAATATGTTTGTATTTTGTTATTTATTTTAATTTTACATTTGTTGTGATTTTTCATTTTTAGTAAGATTTATTTTCATTGTTTTTATTTTAAAATGAATTATTTTGACATTTAATTTTTATGATTTAATTCGTTTTCAGTAAGTGTTTTATTCTTATGGTTTTTATTTTCAATTTACATTTTTGAATTAATTTTTTAGTGTTTGTTTTTTTTGGAACTTTTTTTTATTATTTTATGATTTAATTATTTTTTGTATTTTCTTTTTTATTTAACAAGTTTTTATTTTTATGATTTAATACATTTTTAGTAATTTTATATTTTGATTGTTTTAATTTTAAAATATATTTTAATTTTACATTTTTTTGTGATTTTAATTTTTAGTAAATTTAATTTTCATTGTTTTTATTTTCAAATTAATTATTTTAATGTTTCATTTTCATGATTTAATTCCTTTTTGGTAAGTGTTTTATTTTGATAATTTTATTTTCAATTTAAATTTTTTTTACTATTTTTTCCATTTTTATTTTATGGTTTAATTATTTTGTGTTTTATTTTTATTTAAGAATTATTTATTTTAAGTTCATATTTTTATGATTTAGTTTATTTTTAGTAAGTGTTTTATTTTGATTGTTTTAGTAGTAATTAAGTATTTGTGTTTTAATTTTCCATTTGTATATTATATATATATATATATACATAAAATTAACCTTTTACATTTTTCATTGTGGTTCTCTGTGGCATCTAAAACATTTACCTTTTTTTAATTGTTAATGCATAGATCTGCTGCATCTGAGCATGTGGATGTATATTGATTGAACGGCACAGGTCAGCTATTAGAGTGTTTCTTTGAGCTCTATATATAAATGTATTGAGCTCAGAGCTGCAGTCGTGAACCAGAAGCCTTTTAGACACAGACGTCTCATCATTGAGCGATGTTTCTTAAAGGTCTCACGTCACACGAGGCCAAATTGAGCAGTTTGCTAATCACACGCCTGCTGAAATGTCACATCGGCGCTGATGGGAGCGTCAGCTGCTGCGGATCAGACGGGTCTGTGCTGAGAGGAGGACGTCTGAAGGAAGCGTGTCGCCGAACACCCGCCGCGCCGTCATCAGGCTCCTCGTGCTGCGGGGCCGACGGCCCTCGTAAACAACAACACTTCTCTAAACGTGTCGATGCAAGGTCACACAACACTACGATAATGGAACAGATCAGATATAAAAAAGACAGCTGATAGAAAATAGTAAATATACATAATATTTTTTCAAAATCTTATTAATACAATATCTCGTTATTACGAGAAAATATGTTGTTTTAACAAGAAAAAGGTGAAGATGTTGTTTTAATGACATATCTTGTTATTACTACATAATTGAGTGGAAAAAAATATGATGTATATGGCAGCAATGGGCCACTGTAATTATCTTATATATAATATTTAGAATTTTAATGCTTCAACTTAAATGTATTTATTTCAGTTAGTTTCCAAAGCAAAAATATTTAATTTTCATTTAAGCTTTTCATTTTTTTATTTAATATTTATGTATTTTTGTAATATTTCAGTCTAAACTAATTTCCATTTCTAATTTTTTGCTTTTTATTTTTCATGTAATATTTGTCATTTTTAGCCTCATTTCAAATGCTGAAAGTGATATTTAATTTAAATGTCCTGTGTCTCTCCTCAGGTTCTGTGAATGTCTCTTGTTTTAAGGATATTTTGACATACTGAAGAAGATAAAGGTCTGATTCAGAAAGACTGTTCAGGTCTGAGTGCTCTGGATGAGCGACGAGTGACGTTTGCTGTGTTTGATGGTGTTTCTGCAGTAGATCTGTTGTGGGTTAATGAAGGTTTAATGGCACTTACAGCCTGAAGGAAACACTAGAAATCGTTTGATCAGCATCAGTTAATCAAGATTACAGCCGTTTAAAGCTTTAATTCAGGTTTAATTGTGAAGCACAGAATGTGTGTGTGTGTGATGATCCTGTTACTGCAGCAGAACTCACTGATGATTAATGATGATGAACAATTAATATCGTCACATGATCTGCATTATTCTGCAGGTCTGTGTTTGTGGACAGATGGACGATCTGTGTGTGTGTGTGTGTGTGTGTGTGTGGGTTTGTTTGATACCTTCGGTTAGGCTGATGTACATTTCTTCATTAAATGAAAAACAATACATGATAAACATTTATATACCCCGCTCAAAAAAATTAAAGGAACACTTTGAAAACACATCAGATCTCAATGGGGGAAAATATGCTGGATATCTATACTGATACGAACTGGGTAATGTGTTAGGAATGAAAAAAGGATGCCACGTCGTTTGATGGAAATGAAAATGATCAACCTACAGAGGACTGAATTCAAAGACACCCCAAAAATCAAAGTGAAAAAATGATGCAGCAGGCTAGTCCATTTTGCTGAAATTTTATTGCAGGAACTCAAAAGGGCACTCAGTAGTTTGTACGGCCCCCACATGCTTGCATGCTCCTAATGAGATGACGGATGGTGTCCTGGGGTGTTTCCTCCCAGATCTGGACCATCACTGAGCTCCTGGACAGTCTGAGGTACAACCTGGCGGTGTTGGATGGACCGAAACATAATGTCCCAGAGGTGTTCTATTGGATTTAGGTCAGGCGAGCGTGAGGGCCATTCAATGGTATCAACTCCTTCATCCTCCAGGAACTGCCTGCATACTCTCGCCACATGAGGCCGGGCATTGTCGTGCACCAGGAGGAACCCAGGACCCACTGCACCAGCATAGGGTCTGACAATGGGTCCAAGGATTTCATCCCAGTCAGGGTGCCACTGTAGAGGTCTGTGCGTCCCTCCATGGATATGCCTCCCCACACCATCACTGACCATCACCACCAAACCGGTCATGCTGAACGATGTTACAGGCAGCATAACTTTCTTCACAGCTTCTCCAGACCCTTTCACGTCTGTCACATGTGCTCAGGGTGAACCTGCTCTCATCTGTGAAAAGCAAAGGGCGCCAGTGGCGGACCTGCCAATTCTGGTGTTCAATGGCAAATGCCAATCGAGCTCCATGGTGCCGGGCAGTGAGCACAGGGCCCACTAGAGGACGTCGGGCCTCATGAAGTCTGTTTCTGATTGTTTGGTCAGAGACATTCACACCAGTGGCCTGCTGGAGGTCATTTTGTAGGGCTCTGGCAGTGCTCGCCCTGTTCCTCCTTGCACAGAGGAGCAGACACCGGTCCTGCTGATGGGTTAAGGACCTTCTACGGCCCTGTCCAGCTCTCCTAGAGTAACTGCCTGTCTCCTGGAATCTCCTCCATGCTCTTGAGACTGTGCTGGGAGACACAGCAAACACGTATTGATGTGCCGTCCTGGAGGAGATGGACTGCTTGTGCATCCTCTGTAGGGTCCAGGTATCGCCTCATGCTCCCAGTAGTGACACTGACCCTAGCCAAATGCAAAACTAGGGGAAAAAATGTCAGTGGTCTCCACCTATTTTGGGGGTCATCTCATTGTTGCCCATCTAGTGCACCTGTTGTCAATTTCATTAACACCAAAGCAGCTGAAACTGATTAACAACCCCTCTTCTGCTGAATTGACCACATCAACATCCCACAAGTTTAACTGACTTGATGCTGTTCTCTGATTAAAAAATGTTCCTTTAATTTTTTGAGCAGTGTACATACTGTACATGTAATAGCATTTTAACTCATAAAATAGATGAAACATGATGAAATCTGTGCAAACTGACAAAACCTGAAGACCAAGCAATAAGCCCTTTGTTCCACATGAGCTTTTATTCCTTCAATTTCTATTGTATCAGTTTTACTAAAGTTGAATATCTTGTTTGCAGATGATCTGGTGCTGGGGTCCCACACAAGAGAGGGTCTACAGCAGCATCTGGAGCTCCTCACACCTTCAGTTAAACTCTTTCAGTTAACCTCACAAAAAAAGAATTTTAACAAACCTTTATTACAAAAAATAATTAAAAAAAAAAAAACAATTAAATTACAGTATACCATGAAAACAGACCCAACTTACAAGAAGTGTGTAAAAACCAAGTCACGTTCAAAAACAACCCAAAGCCTCATTACAATGCCAGATACCTTCAAAGGTAACAAGACCATCCATATGCTTCTAATAATTAAAATCAACCAGTATTTTTGTTTGTACCATATTTGAAAACATCAAAACAACATTCTGCTCTACATTTTGATCAACTTTCTTTTTCCTACTTGCATAAATAGCCAGTTTTGCTTGGCCCAAATCAAAGTTCAGTAACTGGCAAACAGATTTACTATCATTATTATTATTACTTACTCTGGTAAATCTTCACAGGCAAAATTTACATAGAAAGGGTTTTTGCATGCTACAAATGAACAAAGTAGCACTGAGTTTGCGAGAGTAAGTATTTGCGATGAGAGAGTGTCCAAAAAAGTATAATATGGTGCAACGGTGCAAACTGAAAAATAGGGCTGCAGGATAAGCTATAATGAAATAATTCAAATATTGCCAATGTACATATCACAATGTGCATTAGTAGAGACTGCAAGACCTGAGTCATTTCTCAATATGCGTTCTTGTCTGTTCTTGTGTTCTTGTGAAACGTCATCAGTCGCTGGCCAAATACTGTTCCAGTTCAAAGTTCACATCTAGCCAAGTACAGTTCAAATCCCCGGATGTGTTCTTGATCCGCCCCTTTTATCGAGGATGCATCGAGAGGTGGTTTGTGCGAACTTGAGACAGACAGGTATCCCAGAATGCATCTCGTACTAACCAGCAAGCGTCAATATTAAAGGAGAAAACCCACGTAATTTAATTGTCTTGAAAATGTATGAGAGAAATGTTTTTCAGGCAAGAATGTACTGGTTTAAAGCTCAAATCTGTGGTTTATTGATAAAGATGGCGTCTATTTGAAAATTTGATCCTATGTTTTCGGAGTTGGAGGTGCTCAGCGCTCATGTACCCAGCCGAGAACAGCCTTACCTCGGCTAGTCCTGACGCTTGCCGCTGGCTCTGATGTCTATAGTGGTTAAACAGGAGATATATCGTCTTTTGTGTATCTAACATCCAATCTTTGGTCTTATGAATTAATTTAATTTAATTAATTTGTTTCAAATTGTTTGGCAAGTGGCATTTCACAACTTTATATATTTAGGCTATTTATTCATTGTAGCCTACTAGAACTCTGACTTTGTACATTTGACTGAATTGCACACGTTATGAAATGTACCCAAAATACACCCACAAAATATAGGCTACATCATTTACCTCTGGTTTCACAGACAAGGCTTAAATCTAGCCCAAGACTGAAGTACATGAGGCCTCCATAACCATAATCTCTCCATACAATATTTCAGCAAAAGACTAGGCTCTTTGTCCACTGGATATAAATGAATTGTCACTCACATATAGTGAAACTAATCAATGTCGCTGTTTTAAATTGGGCCCCACCCTCTGAATGTATGAAATGATAAGGTATGATGAACAATATTCAAAAATGCAGCTTTTCTGCAGCTGACTGGCTTTAAACTATCGGCTGTGTTCAGAACGGCTCTAAATTACTGTGTAATGTACACATACTGCATACTGTGTTTTTTAAGAATAGTGTGTGAAACCGTGTACAACATGCAACAATTAATGTTTCAGAGTCGTATGTACAGTGTTGTCACATGACGAACATTGAACATTAATTCAGCACAGCTGTCCATGTCGTTACCTTACGAATAATAAATGTGCTCTTTTTTGTGTAGGTCTGAAAACTCAGTTACTCAGTTGATGAGTGAACTGACAGAAATACTTAGAAACAGTAAATCAACTGATGGACCCACTACGAAATATTTACTGAAGCCAACAGTCTTAACTGAAGGAGATTTGCTAAGGAGAGAGAGAATTGGACAGAAAAATGAAGACAAACCTCGTAAGGTCATTGTAATGGTTGGAGAAACAGGAACAGGGAAGTCCACCCTCATCAATGCAATGATCAATTACATCATGGGGGTCAGATGGGAACACAAGATGTGGCTAGAGGTCACTGAGATATCTGAAGACCAAACTGAGTCTCAGACAAAAGCAGTGACTGTTTATGAGGTTTATGCGCCGAACAGCCCATTCGTTCTCACTGTTATCGACACACCTGGATTTGGAGACACAGAGGGCATTGATAAAGACAAACGCATTTCTGAAGCTCTACAGCAGTTGTTCAGATCTGAGGACGGCATTCATGAAATTCATGCAGTGTGTCTCGTGCTGAAGGCAACAGAGACTCGACTCCATGAGAGACAGCGCTATCTCTTGGATGAAATTCTGTCATTATTTGGCAAAGATATAGGAAAAACACATCTTGCTGCTCCTCACACACAAGGAAAAACAAATTCTTCCCAAAAGAATGATTAATTTCATCACAGAAGCCATAGTTAAATATGTAAAAAATTATGAATATGTTTGTTTTATGTTTGACAACTGTCAGAGTGAGTACTTTGATGAGGAAGACAGAGAGAGTTACAAAGAGTCTTGGGACTATGGAGTTGAAAGTTTCAGTAAGTTCTTCAATCATTTGAATGAGACAAACCCAAAAAGCTTACACATGACTGAAGGTGTGCTCAGAGCCAGAAAACAACTGGACGCCAGTGTCGGCAATTTAAGGGACAGAATCGAACTGGCAGAACTGAAAAAACAAGAGCTTGAACAAACCAAAACTGCTTTGGATAAATGTGAAAATTACAAAGAAGAGCAGAACAACTTTCAGTATGAAGTTGATGAACCCTACAAAGAACCGGTCCCAATAAATGCATCATGGTGGGAATGGAGCAAACAGGCGACCCGCTGTGAAGTCTGTGAGGAGAACTGCCACTATCCAGGATGCTGGTGGGTCAAAGATCTCTCATGGTGTAGTGTGATGAAAGAGGGAAAGTGTACAGTCTGTACGAGGAGGTGTGACCACACTAAACATGTGAAAGATTCTAACAAATATGTGATTAAAACAAGGAAGGTCACAAAAACAAAATACGATCTGAAAAAGCAATATGAAAAGGAGGTTGGAGAGAAAAAAAGTTTGATGACCAAACTAGAGGAGGACATCCAGCAGATGGAGGCAGAGAAGATCAGGCTTGTGGAAGAGTGTTATCAGTGTTTGGAGAAATTAATGGAGACGGTGTTAAAATCTACATCCATCTCCTCTTTCATACATATAGACTTCATGATTGAGAAAGTGAAGGAAACTGGAAATCAAGAAAGAGTTCAGAAACTTGAGGAACTTAAAAGGAGAGCAATTGAGGAGAACAGAGGACTGATTGAAAGGCTCTGCGCATATGCACAACAAATGATGATCTAAAAAAGAAATATGAAGAGGAGTTTGGAGGAAAAAAAGTTTGAACAAACCAGAGAATGAAGTCTAGAAGAGCGGCAGAGAAGATCAGGCTTGCGGAAGAGTGTTATCAGTGTTTGGAGAAATGAATGGAGACGGCATTAAAATCTACATCCAACTCCTCTTTCATACATCTGGACTTGATTGAGAAAGGAAGGAAACCTGAAAATGACAAAGAGCTCAGAAACTTGAGGAATTTAAATCAAGAGCAATCGATGTGAATAAAGGACTGGTTGAAAGGCTCTGCAATTCATCTATTAGTGAACAGATAAATGTGTGCAAAATAAAAGGACTTTTATTTTAGAACTTAAAAAAAAACATCTTGATGTGGATAATAAAAGTAGTATTGTGTCTGTCCAGCTGTCATTGGACTAAAATCATGTAATGATGAATTGTTTGTTAGGGGTTTCATCTCTTTATCATTTAATGCAGTGCTTTTAAGAATATGGAAAATGTGTTTCAAAAATGCTATTTACATATATATGATTTTTGTATGTTTTTTTTTACTAATATAAGAATGATTTAGTTATTTAGCATGAACCATATATTGTAAAATGTTCAAAACTGCATGTAATTTGTGATTTGAAATCAGTGAAAAAATCCATAATTCACAAGTTATGAAGTAAAATATCTAGCTTCCGCCAGACCGCCTTCTGTATTCAACTAACGAAGAAAGTGTAACGCATCATTCATTACGAGTTTTTATTTCTTATGCATTCCATTTTTATTCTTATGTATTTGTTTCCTTTTCATGTAAAGCACTTTGAATATGAAGTGTGCTTTATAAATAAACTTGCCCTGCCTTGCACTACTGTTAGAGTGTTTTTCTTCTATTGTAGAAACTTTGCATCATTTACTTCCAGTGCATGAACTTCTGCTGAATATCTTCTTTTATGTTCCACAAAAGAAAGAGAGTCAAACAGGTTTGAACAACATCAGGGTGAGTAAATGATAACAGAATGTGTAATTTTTAATAATATTTGGATGAATTATTCTGTTGTTGAACGCTCTATGTGCATCTTCACATTTATCAAAACTTTTCCACAAAACAGCCTGAGCTCTAAATGTCAAATTCTATATATAAACCCCCAAATGTCTCACATTCACATCAATACTGTCAATGAAACATGCAAATGTTAATGACACCTTCAGCTCATCACTAGCTGTTTCCATCCAAAGCTGTGAATTTAACTAATGTGCAAAATTGTAATCGCATAAATCATTTATGAATAAAGCTTTGTTTCCATCCCATGTGTTCAAGAGAATAAAATCATCACTTCATGGTGCAAAATATCAGTAATAAAAATGTAAGTTTCTTCAGTCGGGCTCTTTCTCCCTCCATCATAAATGAGTTGGTCTCAGAGCGTCAGACAAAACACAATAAACGCTGTCATGTGATCTTGCGTTCGGATGCTGGTGTTTGGGAACACAATCGTGTGAGACGCTTCTGGAGGGAATTAAACCAAATCATTCTGATGACAGACTTTGACTCAGAACCACCAAACCAACATTTGAGATGCTGTGATGCGATTGGTCCGCTGGTTAGTGCACTTATCCAATCACAGCCTCTGCTGAGGCAAAGTCACATGAGGATTTGAGGGATTTATTCGGTAAATGTGTTTCCAGCGTAGTTTATGTGCATGTCTTGTTATTGGATAAAAAAATTATATGCCCCAATTGAGTGCATACAGTTCATTTTTATAATTTATGTGCAACTTGGCATTTCCATCCAGCATTTTGTATGCATATCCCAAAATTTGCATAAAAATTAATGGATGGCAACACGACTACTAGACATTCACCTCTGTTCTTCATCTAACTCTGAGTTCATAAAGTTGATCTGCAGGTTCAGATGTGGTTCAGGCGTGTCTATGAGATCATGCTCTTACACCTTCATCATCAGCATCAGCGATCAATGAATCCAGCGCTGAAGAAGAGGAGGAGTGTCGTGAAGAAGAGCTGAAGGTCTTGCTGGTGTATTATTGTGATCGTCCTCCAGACAGACTGGAGCTGAGCGACACCGCCGGCACACACACGATAAATACAGAGCGACAGGACGCGTGCGGCTGACATTTCCTGTAGCTGTGTGTGTGTGTGTGCGTGTGTAGCAGATGGTGTTCAGTGCTGGATGTTTGGCACATCAGAGGAGCGTTTGGGATTCAGGTTCAGTAGCTTATAATCAGATGTGTTTGTTGAGGCTGAAGCTCATGGTTGGTTTATGATCACACACATCTGTTCTGTGGAAGCAGTTAAACACGGTAAATGTGTTAACCAGAGCTCAGAGCACTGCAGTCATCAAATTAACCAGAATAAGCAATTTCAGCGAGTGTGTTTTGGACCAGCTGGAGTTTGTTTATTAAGCGAGCAGGGCAACCACCCAGTAGAGCGTTACAGTAATCTATTCTTGAGGTCATGAACACATGAACTAACTGTTCTGCATTTGTCATTGAGAGCATATGTCGTAGTTTAGATATATTTTTAAGATGGAAGAATGCGGTTTTACAGATGCTAGTAACATGGCTTTCAAATGAAAGATTGGTATCAAAGAGCACACCCAAGTTCCTAACTGATGACGAAGACTTAACAGAGCAGCCATCAAGTGTTAGACAGTATTCTAGGTTATTATGTGCAGAGGTTATTAGTCCAATAATTAGAATCTCTGTTTTTTTCTGAATTTAGTAGTAGGAAATTACTGGTCATCCAATTTTTTATGTCAGCTATGCATTCCGTTAATTTTATGAATTGGTAATTTTCGTCAGGGCTCAAAGAAATATAGAGCTGAGTATCATCAGCGTAACAGTGAAAACTAACGCCATGCTTCCTAATGATATCTCCCAAGGGTAGCATGTACAGAGTGAACAGCAACGGTCCTAGTACTGAGCCTTGTGGTACTCCATATTGAACTTGTGATCGATATGACATCTCTTCGTTTACTACTACAAACTGATAACGGTCAGATAAGTATGATTTAAACCATGACAATGCAATTCCACTAATGCCAACATAGTTATAGTTATCATTCTTGGTGTGAACAGGCTTTTAGTCATGGAAAAAAGGTCGTCAACAAACAGATTTCGTTATCGTTTACGCTTACGAAATTCACATGAACTTTTGATTTTGGAACGATTGAGAGCTAAAACCTTCATGACAGTGAAATGGTAGTTTGGAATCATTAAACGAGTGTTGCTAACGAGCCGTGACTCACGGATGTGTAAAGGCCTGTTTAACATTCACCTCGTGCGCAGTAATATGCCATGCATGTTTTCAGGCTAAAGCCGCCCAGCGTGTCGTGTGTTAATTCGGCGTGTGCGAATGTCTCCATCGTCTCTGAGACCTTAAAATAAACGCCAGCGTCTCTAAATGCCACTGGAATCATCCGTCGTCCCGCTGCGATCGGCAGACCTGCAGGACGTGACGGATCACTGACAGATCACCGCTGAGCGCCAGAGCAGCATGAGCATCCTTCATAAACACAATAACTTGTGTTCAAAGACCCTCCTAGTGATAAATGATTTGATATCTTGTATTTATTACTACTAATAATACATATATTTTTATAATAATAACAATTATTATTATTATTAATAATAAAAATAATGTTTTTTAATATATTTTATTCTAGATCATGTTGATTCTCTGAGCACTGCGAGCTGTTTAAAGCACACAGACCATCCTGATAATGAGACGTTCTCACATTTAAACACACACACACACACAACGGTTAGTGTCCTTTAATGGGGATGTACATCAGCCGTGTGAATGTGTGAATGTCTTGACATTTAGCAGCACATGAAGTCAATGACTCCATTAGATTTATATTTGTTCAACATGCTCCGTGTTAATAATGCATGACCTGGAAAGGGCAGAGAAAGATTTACTCGCCAAGCTCCTCCTTTATCAGCCCCGTCCTGCTGCTGCTCCATTCCTTCCAGAAACCAGAGACGCTGGAGGTCTGAACGTCTGACAGACGCCAGGAGGTCAGGAGATCTACACTGACTGCATCCACTTTCGAGAAAACGGAGAAAAGCATCCAATTTTTTATCTCCAGTAAATGTATCTTAATTTCTGATATGATATGATATATGTACTGGAAAACAAGACAAAAATACAGAGGAGGAAAATCCCTTAAAAAGCTAAAAGACGAAGAGCAGATAAAAAGCTCAACCTCTTCTAATGAAACTGATGATGATGATGACATCACGGCTGTATTAACACTATCTGTCTCTAACGAGCCGCTCAAACCGTGCAGAACACATCAACACGTTTGCTCCTGATTCAAAGCCTCATAAGGAGCGTGAATGCAGTTACTCGGCCAGTGAACGCAGACATGTTTATTTTATAAGGGCAAAAATAAGGTTAGCATCACATTAACCATTCAGACTGTACTTTCTAGTGTGCAAATATCACTATTCTGAGTCCAGTGGGAACGTCTGTGATGTAGACATATGGGTCAGGAGTTAGAGTAGAAGTGGGTCAAACGGTTTGATCAGGTCAAGTCATAAAAACAATTAGAATTTGATGTATTGTATGTGATATACGGAATGATTTAAGCTGTTCTGAATGCCTGAATCTGTTTTTACCTGTGTTTAACTAGCATCTCTCTGATGTCTAGTTCAGTGAGACGTCTTCAGGACACAATCATGGACATCTCTTGAAGGTGTTTTCATCTCCTCGTGTTCATGAGCTTCTCTTCATCCACGTGTCATTTCCCTCCAGGCTGAAACGTGGTTGGCTTCAGTGGGCAGAGGTTTTCCCGGATGAGTTCATCTGCTGCTCTAGATCAGACAATAGCTGATGTGAGATCAGACACTGTGCTTATTTTAGAGTCTCTCGAGGGTTACGCCAGCTCCGTCCAGACCTGCGACAGCGCTATTAATTATTCGTGGGCTCTGCGCCTTCTGTGATAGCGTTGACGGGTTAGCTTCAGGTCACTTCACTAGTATTTGTGCTCCCGTGGGCTGTTTTCACAGATAAGGTTTCTGCCGGCGCTCGGACCGAACATGTACATTTCCTGAAGAAAGAAAGTGCTGCTTGCCATGGCAAAACTCTGTGGTTGCTAGGGTGTTCTGGTTGGTTGCTAGGGTGTTGCTAGGTTGTGTAACACTTTATTTCGATGGTCAACTTTAGACATTCTAGTGACTACAAGTAACCCTAATCTAACAGTCTACTAATACTCTAATGAGAGTTATTTGACATGTAGTTACAAAGTTACTTATAGTTAGTAGAATGTCTAAAGTGGACCATCGAAATAAAGTGTAACCCTAGGCAGTTGCTAGGGTGTACTGCGTGGTGTCTAGGGTGTTGCTAGGCAGTTGCTGGGGTGTACTGGCTGGTTGCTAGGCTGTACTGGGGGTTGCTAGGGTGTACTGGGTGGTTGCTAGGGTGTTGCTAGGTAGGGTAACACTATTTCGATGGTAACACTTTATTTTGATGGTTTCTAGGGTGTACTGGGGGTTGCTAGGGTGTACTGGGTGGTTGCTAGGGTGTTGCTAGGTAGAGTAACACTATTTCGATGGTAACACTTTATTTTGATGGTTTCTAGGGTGTACTGGGGGTTGCTAGGGTGTACTGGGTGGTTGCTAGGGTGTTGCTAGGTAGGGTAACACTATTTCGATGGTAACACTTTATTTTGATGGTTTCTAGGATGTACTGGGGGTTGCTAGGGTGTTGCTAGGGTGTACTGGGTGGTTGCTAGAGTGTTGCTGGGTAGGGTAACACTTTATTTTGATGGTAACAGTTTATTTTGATGGTTTCTAGGGTGTTGGTAGGCAGTTGTTATGGTGTACTGGGTGGTTGCTAGGGTGTACTCGGTGGTTGCTAGGGTGTTGCTAGGGTGTACTGGGTGGTTGCTAGAGAGCCTGAAGACTCTCAGAAACATCGGTTCAGTTGTTCCTCACACACACTGAATGTTTTGACACCTACAGGCTGAATTCATCTGTGTCTTCTCATGCTGAGTCTCAGTTCACATTTACATTTATGTATTTAGCAGACACATTTACCCAAAGCCCCTTACAACAGTGGAGCAAAAACAATTAGTTAAAAAGCAAACGATATTCATATGCCAGATTTATTAGATAACTAGATTAGAAAGTGAACTAGAGTAATGCAGAGAAGAAAAGTTGGTAACACTTAAAGCCTTTATATATAATGAATTATAAAAGTATTTTTAATGAATTAATTTAGCCTTGTAATGCAGCTTATAATGCATTGTATGATCTCATGAATAACTATAACATTATTTATAATACACTATAATACTTATCTATTCATTGTTACACCTTTATAATGCATTAAAAGTGTATCTGAAAAATATATCAATAATAAGTGAGTTTTTTCTTTAAAAAAAAAGAACAAATATCTGTCAGTCGGGCAAGAAAATAAACTTTATTCAAATGGAAAACAAGTTTATTTCTCTGACTCCATTGGCAGATATTTGTTCTTGTTTTAATCATAAACTCACTTCATTTTGATACATTTTTTGATACATTTATCTTCAGTCATTTTGCTTCTCCAGTAAATGTATCTTTTTAAGAATTCAAGAATGTTTAGATATTTGTACTGGAAAACAAGACAGAAACACTGAGGAAGAACATCATTTTTGGCAGTGTGATGTTGTACTGACACACATGATGTGTGAAATCCAGCCGTTCACGTTCATTGATCGAATCACTGCAGACGGCGCTGCGACTCTTAACTCTCGCTCAGACGACACAAACCAACCATCTCGATTTCAGATCAATACGACAGAGGACCAAGACTTTATTTTAAGATCAATCTCTCTTCTGAGATTGAATTGTGCATCTGTACATTTGATTGAGTTCGGTTAGGGTTCGTGTTCAGGCTTAAATGTGTCACCAGAATGGAAACCGGTGCAATTTGTATTGATTTGAAATTGTGTTGGTGGGTTAATTGATCTCAGTGACAGTAAAAGTGATTAACAGCACATCAGATGGAATCTGATCTCTGGGTTCAGAGCAGTGATTCTCAGCCTTTTTGATTAAAATATTCAAAGGCTATTAAGATATTTTTGGTTCTTCTGCTGCAATGACAACTTCTTAATTTCAAATAAGTAGTTGTATTTAAATAATTAAATAATTCATATGGTAATATTTAAACTGTGATTCCAGAAGATTTAAGAACTGAATTTCCAGGATTTTATTTTATTATTTTTAGTCCTTCAGGGGTGAGGTCTTTAAGTCGCAACATCTTGCTACTGAAGTGCCTCAGGGCTCGGTGCTTGGACCGCTTCTCTTCTCCATCTACATGACATCACTAGGATCTCTCTTTCAGAAACATGGCTTTTCCTATCAGTGCTATGCTAATGACACACAACTCTACCTCTCATTCCAGCCAGATGATCCTATGGTAGCTGCTCACATCTCAGCCTGCCTGACAGACATTTTTTTGCTGGATGAAGGACCACCACCTTCAACTCAATCTTGTAAAGACAGAACTGCCACTGGCTCTGCACCCCTATACCTAAACTCACTACTTCAGACCTATGTGTCCTCCTGAAGCTTGTGTTCTGCAAGTGAAGTAAAGTAAAACACAACATCTTGCTACTGGAGTGCCTCAGGGCTCAGTGCTGGGACCACTTCTCTTCTCCATCTACATGTCATCACTAGGATCTGTCAATCAGAAACATAGTTTCTGCCTTGTGGTGCCATCATCCCAAAGAGGCACAAAATCACTTTCACTGACCTTTACCTGGACTGTTCCTGCTGGTGGAATGACCTGCCTAACTCAATCCGACCATTTTCAAGAAACGACTAAAGATGCAAGATGACCCAATAATACTAACACTTTCTGTTCTATATTATCTTTTTTCTTTTTAAAAAAACTTTGCTATGTGTACAGTGCTAGACTAACTGGGACTAGTCACATCACTTACATATTGTTGCTCTTTTGTTGATTCAATTGCTTCTGTTCTCCTCATTTGCTTTGGATAAAAGCATCTGCTAAATGATTAAATGTAAATGTAAAAATGTAAGTTATCTGGCTATAACCTGGCTTATGAAATATGAATGATGATATGAAACTCAAAGCTCTGATTCAGCCTCCACAAAGACAAAAACAGAGGCTGAGTGGAGCAGAAGTGATCGATAATCCGAAAAAAGACCGTGTTACGGAGGGAAAGAGAAAAAGGTCAGAGAGAGAGAGAAAAATAAATAGATGATGATGAGAAGGAGATTGAATCATGTTCCTGCTGTTTTATGATGCTTTTATGATCTCCATCCTGAGCTGATATGATCGATCAATAACACGCTTTGCTTTGATTCGATTTGATCTGATAGACGCTGACCTGCAAGATTCATTGGTTTATTTTCAGATATCATTCACGGCACATTGAACCCTAATAAAGCGTCGAAGCCGTCAGTCTAATGGATTTATCAGAATGACGGACAGCAGTGTGTGTTTCTCTCCAGAGCATCCGTGTGTCCGTGTGTTCAGAACCAAAGCAGATTAAACTATAAGCCGAAGGCCACGGATTGAGAGGAATCAGAGACAGAATGAGGGCTGACGGGACGGACATACAGAGACGGATTGAGTTTGAGAACCGCACGTCGAGATACAAGATACGGGCTGAATCACGCGACAGACAGACGGCTCATTCGACCTGATCTGACCCTTAAAAACCCCTGATGATTCACTCATATTAAATCACACGCTGACAGAAGATGTGGGCAGTAATGATGCGCTCAGGTGCCTCATATGAACACCATTAGCTGTATTATGTTAAAGTCATGCTGTTCACTGAAAAATGAACATTCTGTCATGATTTATGACGTTCTTAGAACATATTTTTGTTAGCTGGTGTTTCAAACACGCTGAGGTTTATTGAGTGTGATGAATATTTCATCATGAAGACTCTTAAAGTGTGTCCTGCTGAGGTGACTGAAGCTCGTTCAGACGTCCACGCGACACCAGACACTCACTCCAGCGTCTTACGATTATTAGTGAAATTTGATGCTTGTCTTGATTTTCAGTCGTATTGTGACATGGAAATCCAGGCCATGCGGTATCGCAGCGATCAGGAACTCAATCCGCTGGCTGTCTGCCCACTGCGCTGTTAGAAGGGCAGATGGGACGGATTTCAGCCGCTCTGCTGACGCTTTAGTCAAACATTACAGGACAGGATCATCTGAAACTGGCCATCCAGCACCATCAGCACGACATACAGAGGAATGATTCAGAAAGACATGGAATAATCAATAATGCCTTCTTAAGCTGAGAGTTTGGATCCAATGTCATACATGAGTCTAGGAGTAATTTGGTAGCAAGATAGATGTATGTGTGTGTGAGTGTGTGTGTGTGTGTGTGTGAGTGTGAGTATCTTGTCAGGACTTGTCAGTGTCAGTCATGTGTAATGAAATCTCTAATTATTAAAGTAAGAGTGTGAAAATGATGATGATAATGAAGTTCATAAGTTCATCTACATGTACAAAATGAGGCAAATAACATCAGTGTAAAAATGAACAACTAAACGTGTGAAACATCTGCTCGCAAACACATATTTTGGCTCAAAAAATATTATGTCCAACCAACAAACTACAGTGAGTTAAAGGAACTTAATTTTTAGCAAAATAAAAATTAATCTGTTTTAACTAAATGATTTTTGTCCGTTGAACTTGATCTTATTTATTTCTGTTAAAATCAGGCACACACAATAAATTTGCATGTAATTTCAATAAACAAGTTATATATTTCTTGTAACTGGCATCGACACAGGTACTGTTCAGAGATATCGAGAGAATTGTGTTAAAATTAATAAAAAATCAAGGTAAAAAAATCAACAGTTTAAGTTGACGTTTTATGTATTATGTTGAAGTAATAATCAATATTATTATGTCAACATAACTCATCAAAATAATGTTTGCAACTTAAAAGGTTTAATAAAATCAATAAATTAAAGTTTTAACCTTTTTTTAAAAATAATTAAATAAATAAATAAATTATAATGCCTTTATTCATGCCAAAAACAACTCACATGACATTTCAAAGAATTTTTTTTTTTTTTTTTGTGCCCATCGTACACTCTAAAAATGCTGGTTGTTTTAACTCAGCGGCTGGGTTGTTTTGACCCAGTGGTTGGGTTGTTTTAACCCAGAGAATGGGTTGTTTTAACCCAGGGGTTGGGTTGTTTTAACCCAGAGAATGGGTTGTTTTAACCCAGGGGTTGGGTTGTTTTAACCCAGCGAATGGGTTGTTTTGACCCAGCGATTGGGTTGTTTTGACCCAGCGAATGGGGTGTTTTGACCCAGCGATTGGGTTGTTTTGACCCAGCGATTGGGGTGTTTTGACCCAGCGATTGGGGTGTTTTGACCCAGCGATTGGGTTGTTTTGACCCAGCGATTGGGTTGTTTTAACCCAGCGAATGGGGTGTTTTGACCCAGCGAATGGGGTGTTTTGACCCAGCGATTGGGTTGTTTTAACCCAGCGATTAGGTTGTTTTACCCAACCTACTGGGTAGTTTTATTTAACCCAACTATTGTTTAAAAATGACTGTATTGCTCACTTAAAATGAACCCAAAATATATTGACATTTAATAATATGTTTAATAAATTAACATTTATTAATAGGTTTAATGAATAACAATTAAACATTAAACATTTATTAAATTGCTTATTAATAAATGTTCACCTTTTGATTATTATTGTTTCCTCTAGTAATTATGATTTTTAATTTCCAACCTATTTTGGGTTCATTTTAAGCCAGACATATAGTCATTGTTAAACAGTAGTTGAGTTAAATAAAATTGCCAGCAAACATTTAACCCAACCGCTGGGTTTGTCCATTTTTAACCCAGCATTTTTAGAGTGTGTCATAGATATAACACAAATGAATCCACTGAATCTGAGAGTTAGAACCATGTATTTGTGTCAGTGGTCACGGATGCTGAATCTCTCCTGAGTAAACGAGTGCAAAAGTGAATTATTCCTTGTATTTGTTCTTGTATTGTTGTGTTGTGAATCTGTGCGTCTCTTATCTGCGCACACACAGCGTGAGGAAGACAATGAGCCGATGACACGCCGTGATGAAGCTCAAACACATGCAGTCTTTATCTCAGCACACGTCTGCAGCTCAGGACAAAAGCTCCAGATCAACACGGGTAATTAACCAGATAGTTATGAGCGACCGCTGCTCCTGTTCCTCTCACATCATCTCTTCTTTACTTGCTCCTTGACTTTCTCCAGTCTTCACACCACTGATTACTGTAACTCTCTCTCTCTCTCTCTCTCTCTCTCTCTCATCACTCCTCCTGCTGCTGCTGCTCTCAGGATTCTTCCTCTTCATTCTCCCTCATCATCACTTCTGTGTTCATGTGAAGCGCTGGAGTAACTCGATCTCTCTCTGTGTTTGTGACGTGCAGGATTCACTGCCTGTTTGGATGGAACAATTCGCTCATGGTGGATTTATAAACGCTGGAGGAGTAAAACTGGAGTGGTTTACCATGTTTACCTCAGGACATCTGTCCCTGTGTCTTCATGAAGCCGCTGCTGGGACCTGTGGTTTCTGTAAGTACAGCTTCAGCCTCTATGAATGATCTGGGGCTAGTTGTCACACTTTTCCCTCTAGTGAATATTTTGTTGTCACAGGGAACGTTCTCAGAATGTTCTGGCAAGGTTCTATCTGTTCTTTAATAATGTTCTCAAAACGTTAGCACAAAAACATTATTTACACGTAGTTCATGGAGCGTTTTTTCTGAAATGTTTTAGTTGAACGTTCATCTACTTTTTTCAAAGTGTTCAACATTCAAAACTAACATTCTCATAATGTTTGGAAAATGATAACATGGAATCTTCTCTTAATGTTTTTGCAAACCTTCGCATTAAAAAGATTTTTAAAGCTGGATTTTTCCAGAACTTAGTGGGAACGTTATCAAAACATTATTAAAACATATTTTATCTGTCTAAAGTTAAAATGTTGCTCTCATTTCATCTTTATTTAAATATATTAGGTTTTAAATAAAGAAAAAATAAAGTTTTAAATATAAGATTTAATGGCTTTTTAGCAAAATGTAAATAATAAAACAATGAAAAAATATATTAAACAAATATATAAACAACATACAATAATATCAAACCAGCTGAAAATGTTACAGATAAAAAATATATTACATTATGTCATATAAAACACATGTGACGACTTGCCCCGACCTGACATTAATGATAAATATTGAGAACCCAGCTGACTAAAATATATTCTAAGAACGTTTTGCTAATGTTCCCAATACGTTATGAAAACATTATTTCTGAATATTCTCTGAACATGTGTTATAAAAACGTTTTTTCTTGGTTATGTGAACGTTAAAGGAACGTTCCATTGTATCATTTTTCAAACGTTATGGAAACGTTACTTTTGAAGGTTCTCTGAACGTTCTGAAACATCCCAACTACAACGTTTCCTAAAAACATTTCTTGAACGATGTATAAATAATGTTTTTGTGCTAACATTTTGAGAAATGACCACACAAATGTTCTATTAACGTTACTGGAAGAACATTTGTTCATAACTTTGAGAGAACCTTGCCAGAACGTACAGATGTTCATTATACAACGCGTCCTGCTGTAAATCTGTGATTTTAGATGTTTTATAAAGGAGAGACAGAAGCATTGGAGTGTGTTTGTTCACACAGAATCATCATAAAGCGTAAGTGAAGCAGGTGTCAGTCTGGATCTGTTGAACTGGATTGTGATCTGAATTCATTCACACTACAGAAGGTTTAACGTTCATCGTGTGGAGCAGAAGCAGAGCTGACGCCTGATAGATCGCTGGTTTAGTGTTTCTGTCCGTCTCTCATTTCCTCTCCACCATCAGAACTAATCACACATGAGCACGACACAGATTAGAGGCGGTCAGCCGTGATTTTAACGAGTCCCGCAGAGAACTAAAACGAGCCAAACGAGCTTTCTGACCCGAGACGCTGTAAAACACAGTCATATCAGACATATTGACAGATGCACTGCAAAATATGATGTTCTTCCTCAGTGTTTCTGTCTTGTTTTCCAGTAAAAAATATCTAAACATTCTTACATCAAGATACAAGCAAAATGACTGAAGATATTAAGTTTTGTTTACTGAAAAAATGAAGTGAGTTTATGATTAAAACGAGAACAAAAATCTGCCAATGGAGTCAGAAAAATCAACTAGTTTTCTCTTTGAATTAAGTTTATTTTTCTGACGCCAATGTAGTGAGACCTCAGGAACAAAATAAATGATAAATAATGTATGATTTGAGTCATGTGACCCCTTTAAAGCATGCTGATGAATTATGTTCCTGAATAATCAGGCCGTTTACGCACATTTACAGGGTCACAGAGCAAAACCCTTGAAGCTCAGAGTTTTGTGTTTGTTGAATCGCTGATGTTTTGTGTGACGTCACGACTGAGTTCACTGAAGAACACATTTATGAATCTCATTTTGAGAACATTAATGGAAAAGTTGATGATCATGTGAGAAACACATTGTGAGAGATGCTGAGATCAGATCAGATCACACTGGAGGTTTCTGATATGGATATTTACAAATTGATATATTCACAAATCTGAGCGATTGTGCTGTGATGGATTTACAGGAGAGATAAAGACTCACTGCAGACTCTGATGTTCTTCCTCAGCGTTTCTGTCTTGTTTTTCAGCACAAATATCTAAAAACTCTTAAATCAAGATGCATTTACTGGAGAAGCAAAATGACTGAAGATATTAAGTCAAAAATGTATCAAAATGTAGTGAGTTTTTGCTTAAAACAAGAACAAATGCTGCCAATTGGGTCAGAAAAACTTTTTGATCAATTCCTTAGAAAACAAGACTGAATGTTTAGATATTTGTACTGGAAAACAAGAGAAAAATACTGAGGATTTCATTTTTTCCAGTGTGTTGCACATAAACTGAATGATAAATGAGTTGCAGGATCTTCTGCGGTTTGATGCGTCTGCAGCTTCACCTGAGACTCGAACACGAACTCACTGCTAGAGGAAGTTTGTCAGTCGCAGCAGAACTGCAGGGACATTAGACACGGGTCAGATCACCACACACACACACACACACACACACACACACACACACACACACACACACACACACACACACACACACACAGAGCTGAGGCTCACTGGAATGTGACGTGAGACTAGCACAGACAGGAGAGCACTGTGAGGACGGAGAGTCTCAGAGGTCATTAGCAGATCCGACTCTAACGCTGTGCTTTCATTACCAGAGTCCGCCAGTCTTCATTCACAGCAGCGTTTATATGGAAGATTGTTTCCGCCATAAAGATAAAAAAATTGAAGTAACTGCAATTTTTATATCAATTCTGATTCTTTTTCTTCAGAGAAAAAAGTCAGAATTATGAGATATAAACTCGGAATTAATATAAACTCAATTCAGAGAAAAAGTCAGAATTGCGGGATATAAACTCGGAATTACTATAAACTCGGAATTAATATAAACTCGCAATTCAGAGAAAAAGTCAGAATTGCGGGATATAAACTCTAAATTAATATAAATTCAATTCAGAGAACAAGTCAGAATTGCGGGATATAAAAATTGGAATTAATATAAACTCGCAATTCAGAGAAAAAAGTCACAATTATGAGATATAAACTCGGAATTAATATAAACTCAATTCAGAGAAAAAGTCAGAATTGCGGGATATAAACTCGGAATTAATATAAACTCGGAATTAATATAAACTCGCAATTCAGGGGAAAAAAAGTCATAATTACAGGATATAAACTCGGAATTAATATAAACTTGCAGTTCATGAAAAAATGTCAGAATTGCGGGATATAAAAATTGGAATTAATATAAACTCGCAATTCAGAGAAAAAAGTCACAATTGCGAGATGTAAACTCGGAATTGCAGGTTATAAACTCAGAATTAATATAAACTCGCAATTCAGGAAAAAAAAAGTCAGAATCGGAATTAATATAAACTCGCAATTCAGAGAAAAAGTCAAAATGATGAAATATAAAATCGGAATTAATATAAACTCGCAATTCAGGGGAAAAAAAGTCATAATTACGGGATATAAACTCGTAATTAATATAAACTCAATTCAGAGAAAAAGTCAGAATTGCGGGATATAAACTTGGAATTAATATAAACTCGGAATTAATATAAACTCACAATTCAGAGAAAAAAGTCAGAATTGCGGGATATAAACTCGGAATTAATATAAACTCGGAATTAATATAAACTCGCAATTCAGAGAAAAAGTCAGAATTGCGGGATATAAACTCGGAATTAATATAAACTTGGAATTAATATAAACTCGCAATTCAGAGAAAAAGTCAGAATTGCAGGATATAAACTCGGAATTAATATAAACTCGGAATTAACATAAACTCGGAATTAATATAAACTCGCAATTCAGAGAAAAAGTCAGAATTGCGGGATATAAACTCGGAATTAATATAAACTCGGAATTAATATAAACTCACAATTCAGAGAAAAAAGTCAGAATTGCGGGATATAAACTCTAAATTAATATAAATTCAATTCAGAGAAAAAGTCCGAATTGCGGGATATAAAAATTGGAATTAATATAAACTCGCAATTCAGAGAAAAAAGTCACAATTGCGAGATGTAAACTTGGAATTGCAGGTTATAAACTCAGAATTAATATAAACTCGCAAATCAGAGAAAAAAGTCAAAATTATGAAATATAAACTTGGAATTAATATAAACTCGCAATTCAGGGGAAAAAAAGTCATAATTACGGGATATAAACTCTGAATTAATATAAACTTGCAATTCATGAAAAAATGTCAGAATTGCGGGATATAAAAATTGGAATTCAGAGAAAAAAGTCACAATTGCGAGATGTAAACTCGGAATTGCAGGTTATAAACTCAGAATTAATATAAACTCGCAATTCAGAGAAAAAGTCAGAATTGCAGGATGTAAACTCAAGAATTAATATAAACTTGCAATTCAGAGAAAAAAGTCAAAATTATGAAATATAAACTCGGAATTAATATAAACTCACAATTAATATAAACTCGCAATTCTGGGGAAAAAAAGTCATAATTACGGGATATAAATTTGGAATTAATATAAACTCAATTCAGAAAAAAAGTCAGAATTGTAAGATATAAAGTCGCACTTTTTTTATAATTTTTTTTATTCTGTGGTGGAAACAAGCTTCCATAGTATTAAACAACGTGGCACAGGATGTGAAAATGATAACTGCATCAGGCTGAAACTAGCAAAAAACACGTGTGTCACGCCTGACGTCGCATTGCGCCGGGTGTATGATAGGACCCTGAGTTTCACAAATCATCACATTAAAAATACTATTATAACTGGATGATATTTAGAGCTTTAAAGTGCTGAAAAAAGTGCGAAGCCCTTATATTTCACTCTCAAAAGGTTGTACAAACCCTTTAAAAAATAACATTCGACTATATCTGCCACAATACCATGGTTACAGTTAGAGTTACTCCATTAAATCGATAGTGAATGTTGGTGATTTGTTGATTGAAAAGCCTTCTATAACTTGTTCGTTCATGGCACAATGTTTCTCCTGGTTTCCACGTCAGCATTGTTTGATCTAATATGGTTTATAACAGAGATTTCTGTGCTTCTCACCATGTCTTAAAGCGATATTATTAAAGGGATAGCTGATTTAAGGGATGTCTTGATTTAAGAATGTTTATATTTGTACTGGAAAACCAGACAGAAACACTGAGGAAGAAAATGACTTTTTGCAGTGCCGTCACTGTCTCTGAGCTTCATAAAGCTCTTATGAGTAGTTTAATAGCAAGTGATTTCAACAGCATAATCGCTCGGCGCTCACACGGCCGATGACTCTTCACTGCACTGAATCTGTCATTATGTTATTGACTTCACTGCTGGAAATACACACTGAATCACTGTATTTCTCAGTCCTGAAAGCAGCAGGAAAACCAGACCATGGATGATGTTGATAGTCAATGCGATTCTCTACACGTGTCTGAACTTCAAAACTGACAAAACTTTTACATCCACTTAAACCCCCAAAACACCAGCTGATTCAAACAGACTTATGAAGAAAAGATCCTGCAGCCTTTCAGACACGCAAACCTGAGTCTTGTTGGAGCTGCTTTGAATCTAAGTGATGAATGCAGAAAGATCTGGTATGCCGATATATTTGTGTGCATGTGAAAAATCCTCTAGATGTTGTTCTGGTGTGAAGGCGGCATGTGGTGGGCAGATTTCTGAGGAAGCAGATGAATAAATGATGACTGTATATTGACGGATGGTCTGATCTTGCTGTCGCTCACAAACACTGACATTCTCTTCATTCTGAAGAGCTCACGTTTTACAGCATGAAACTCTTTTAGCATTAAACTCTCGTTTCTGATGATCATACCACAGGTGAATAAGATAGAAGCGTTAACTAATAGATATTGATTACATTAAGAATTGCAAAAAAAAAAAAATGTTGTAATCCAATATCCAATTTAATTAAGGGTCAAATGATGATCAGTTTATCTGGAAAAAAACTACATGTCAGAACTGAAAACTTCCCCCCAAACCAAACAGATCATCTACTGAACCTGAGCGTCCACTACTGAACCTGAGCGTCCACTAACTAAACTAAACTACTCCTCCTCATCAACAAGAGCTAACAATGTGAGAAAAAAGGAAAATAATTATTGTTTTTTTTGGACCAAAAAGAACATAATTTCTTTTTTTATTAATCACTTAATCACCTGTTTAAATATCAAATGCACTCACGGCCATCTGTTCACCCATGGACGTGCTGGTCTGAAAACGAGGTGTGTTCAGGCGTATTGTTTGGCATGTTGCTATTTTGAGGAACTGAAAACGACTGTGCCTTTGACCAACTGAAACCTGCTCTAAAGTCAATGGTGCAGTATTATCTTGTCATTTAAAGGCGCATTAGTAATATGGGCCCATAGGTGGGTGCACAACACACGTACACTCTGCTTATTACACACACAGAAGCACACAAACATGCCAAATATTAAAAATAAAAGGATTACAATGTAAAAGATTATTATTGTGTGCATAAAGATAAAAATGCTTTGGTGGAATCCGGCTTGTCCTGTAGATGGTCTGCTGACGCGCACGAGCAGATCTGTTTCCTCACTAGAGAAGCGTTCAGTTTTTTCACTTGCAAATTCCGCCATGAAAATAGCGAATCCATCATGGCGCGAGCGCAACTGGCTTTTAAAATGAATGGGAGATGAGACTCTGACTGGTTTATTGCACTCACGCCCAAATACTCATACTCATTGAGAGAATAGGGACAACCCTTTTGGACCATGTGCCTGGAACGCCGACCACTTTTCCCGTTGTTAAACTATCAAAAGTGGATTCGGACACACTCTAAGTACACTTGCGCTATGAGCTTTAGACCATGCGCTTAGATGGTTAAAATAGGGCCCTTAAAGTTTAAAGATGTAGGAAAACTAACACTTCGTAACAAACACTTTTTTCTCCACAGCAGGGGAGCACTTTTCCACTCCCTAATATATGGAAAAAAGTAGGAAGTCACAAAGTCTCATGAAAAACAAAAACTTTTCTTCAAATTGTGTCTGAATTACACAGAAAGCGAGTAAAGAGCGCTCATTTTATAATCACTGAAGCTGTCGGTCAGTTCAGTGTGATACTACAGAAGAACAATGGTACGTTTAATAAGAGTAGAATATTTACATTTTCCCTATAAAAATTTGTTTTTTGTACGTTACTGTTGTTAGTAAAAGTTATTTTAAATTTTTAGCTTCAGCTTCAGCTACCCTCCCTGGTTATGAACAAACGTTCTTCCAGTAACGTTAATAGAACATTCCCTCAATGTTATCTGTAACCGTTTTTTCTGAAACGTTTTAGTTGAGTGTTTCATTTTTTAAATGTTACTACTTGTTTCAGAACATTCAAAAGTAACATTCCCTTAATGTTTGAAGAATGATCAAATGAAATGTTCTCTTATCGTTCACATAACCAAATGATTAAAAGCAAATGATTATTATTCTTGTGGATTTTGATCTTGTCATGCATTCACACATAATGGGCTCTTTTCTCACGTGTTTGAGAATGTGTGTGTGTCACGTTAAACACATCCAGAAGGCACATGCCGCGCTTGTCCTCAAGTGTTTGTTTGGTTTGTCTTCAGCGTTTCACTCGGCCTCAGATGATGTTGGCTTTATCATTCAAAAGAAATCACTCCACTGTTTCCCTGGAAACAAAAAGCCACGGAGACATCAGACGTGTGCCGTCCATCAGCCTGTCCACGTGTGCGGCGACTGAGAGAAGAACTTCAGATGACCTTCTGCTTTAAATCTAGTTATCTGAGCGTTTCTGCTCCTGCTGTACATGTACAGTTGATGTTTTAGAGAGGATTTTTGAGTCACTTTAAATGGCACTTTATACTGCTCATGTGTCTTCAGATCTCTGTGAGATTTTAGTAGATGATTTACACCAGTGAGGAGGTATTGATGTGACTCTCTTCCGCCCTCTAGAGGCGCTTCAGTCTCTTCACACAGACATCAGTGGACAATGAACCATGTCAGGCATTCATTTCCAAATGGACTTTAGATGTGCTTATTTCAAAAATGTGATTTTAATGGGATGATATAATGACTTTAAATGACATTAATAAGTATATTAGCTCTTGACGTTTAATCTTATATATTTTATTGTATTTTATTGGATGATTATGATGATATTCTCTGATGAACGAAATTAATGAACTTTCACAGACGAATACTACAAATAAACTTCTTTAAAAGCATTTCAACTGATTCGAGCAGTTTAGAAAATTTAAATGTACATGACAGTTTCTAACAAACACAATCTCTTGATATCATTCAGATACTGTTTCTGACAATTATCTAAAATATACATGATAGTTTCTAAGATTTTAGTATTTTTGTTATTATTTGTATGTTTTTATTTATTTATTTTATTTACAGTTAGACATTTTAGTGCTTTAATTTAAATTTATTTCAGTTTATTCCCAATCAACATTTCTAATATTCATTTAGTTTATGTTTTTCATCTAATATTTTATTTTATTTCAGCTTTATTTCAATGTTTTCAATAGTTGTAGTTAACAATAATAGCCCTGTATTAAACATCCAGAGCTAATAAAAGAGCTTTTAAGTGTTTATTCCATCTGTTCCTGTGTTTCCGCAGGAGATGGCCGTGCTGAAGAGCGTGTGAACGGAGAATCGATCATGGCCGGCGAGAACATCACCGTCAGCGCCAACGTCTCAGACGTCCACCCGCTCACACACAGCCTGTGGGAAGTGGTCGCCATCGCCAGCGTATCGGCCGTCGTGAGCCTCATTACGATCATCGGGAACGTTCTGGTGATGTTGTCCTTCAAGGTGAACAGCCAGCTGAAGACGGTCAACAACTACTACCTGCTGAGCCTGGCCTTCGCCGACCTCATCATCGGCGTCTTCTCCATGAACCTCTACACCTCGTACATTCTGATGGGCTACTGGTCTCTCGGCAGTCTGGCGTGTGATCTGTGGTTGGCGCTGGATTATGTGGCCAGTAACGCCTCTGTTATGAACCTTCTGGTCATTAGTTTCGACCGATACTTCTCCATTACCCGTCCGCTGACGTATCGAGCCAAACGGACGCCGAAGCGAGCGGCCGTCATGATCGGTTTGGCCTGGCTCGTGTCCTTCGTCCTCTGGGCTCCGCCAATTCTGTGCTGGCAGTATTTTGTCGGCAAGCGGACGGTTCCCGAACTACAGTGTCAGATCCAGTTCTTCTCCGAGCCTGTGATTACTTTCGGGACAGCGATAGCGGCTTTCTATATCCCTGTGTCCGTCATGACCATCCTCTACTGCCGGATATACAAAGAAACCGAGAGACGCACCAAAGACCTCGCCGAACTCCAAGGCGTCAACTCTTCGTCAAACTCCAGCGGCGAACCTCAAACCGTCCGCTCGTGTTTCGGCTGCAAGCATACAAGCGAAAGAGAGCGAAGTCCTCCCAAACCTGCTGACTTCAACAGCTACGCCTCCTCAGAGGACGAGGAGCGCTCGGCTTCTCCCGGCGTCTTCCCGACGTCTTCCAGATGCAAGGCCGACAACGAGGACCAGAGCTACTTCAAAACAAGTCCGACAAGAAGCAAGAAGTGCGTCTCGTACAAGTTCAAACCGGCGTCCGGTCCACTAAAGAACGCCAACGGAGACGCAAAACCCTCATCCTTCTCGTCTGCCGAGTCTGTGAACGTACCTTCTTCGTCATCTTCTTCCAAACCCATAGATGGCACACTGAAAAGCCAGATCACCAAGAGGAAGAGGATGGTCCTGATCAAAGAGAAGAAGGCGGCCCAGACTCTGAGCGCCATCCTGCTGGCGTTCATCCTCACCTGGACGCCCTACAACATCATGGTGCTGGTCTCCACCTTCTGCTCCGACTGTGTCCCGCTCTCGCTCTGGCATCTGGGATACTGGCTGTGTTACGTCAACAGCACCGTCAACCCCATGTGTTATGCGCTCTGCAACAAAACCTTCCAGAAAACCTTCCGCATGTTGCTGCTCTGCCAGTGGAGGAAGAAGCGGGTTGAGGAGAAGCTGTACTGGTGCGGACAAAACCCTGCGGCGGGCGGCAGACTCGCCTGAGAGACCCGTTCAACTTTACATTTCCAATCACAGCAGGACAGAAATGGCACCATTCCCAGATTTACTGTCAACAGAAAAGTTTCTCTTCTGCTCACCAAAGCTGCATTTATTTGTTCAAAAATACAGTAAAAGTTGTGAAATATTATTACAATATAAAATAGCTGTTTTCTATGTGAATTTATAGTTAAAGGGGTGATTAATTATGATTTGACTTTTTTAACTTTAGTTAGTGTGTAATGTTGCTGTTTGATCATAAACAACATCTGCAAAGTTACGACGCTCAAAGTTCAATGTAAAGAGAGATATTTTCTTTTACAGAAATCACTTTTTAAACGGCTGGTAGGGACTATAACGAGCTTCTTCCCAGGTCGGTGACATCACTAACCCTAAAATTTACATAAACCCCGCCCCCAAGAACACACAACAAAGGGGGCGGGGCCATGTTGGGCTGCTTTAGAGAAGAGGAAGAGTTGTTGTAGTAGAGTGTTGTTATCATGCCATCATTTTACGCCGGACTGCTTCACAAACGAGGGTCAATTCAACACAAAAGATTAACATGACGGCACATGCTAGTGGATGAGTTGAATCAACTCCACAGCAACTACATAAATTTATCCACTAACCATTCAGAAACGTCTAAAAGTTGTAACTTCTTCCTGAGTCTCTCCATCAGTGTCGACTCCGGTTTGAACAATGTAAGGCTGAACACCGTTACTGACAATCCTCATTTTGTCTGCGTGAGATTCTCCAGCTTTGTTGTTGTTGAGCTGTTAAAGCTCCGCCCTCTTCTGGAAAGGGGCCGGGAGCAGCAGCTCATTTGCATTTAAAGGGACACATATAAAAACGGCATGTTTTTGCTCACACCCAAATAGGGGCAAATTGAAAACAGCTATTTTAAACTAATAATATTTCACAATTTTTTACTGTATTTTTGATCAAATAAATGCAGCCTTGGAGAGCAGAAGAGACTTCTTTCAGAAACATTAAAATATCTTAATTATTCCAAACTTTTGACCGATATATTTTAGTTCACCTCAAAAATGAACTGTTTCAAAAAGGAGTCCTAAATGTACCATAAAACCAGCCCATATGAGCCTCCTGTAAATCTTTACCATGTTTGAGAAGGGAATGATTGAGTTAAAGGAAAAGTTTGCAGATTTTCAACCAGCTTTGTGTCGTTATAGTGTCGTTACAATATGTAAATGAACGATGTGTTGTAAATGATCTTTCTCCATGTTACCTGATCCCAGATCTCTCAGTGTATTTGCCAGCAAAAGCCCATGGAAAAAGGATGAATTAAAACTAGGGACGAGCCGATATTATATTTGAAAGCCAATAACCGATATATTGGCCAATAAATCTAAATCAGAATAAATTTATATAATTTTTAAGAGGCAAAAACAAAAGTCTCACCATTAAGAGCCAAGTCCCAAGCACACAATTATAATGTTCTCATTATAATATTATGTATCTTATATGACAGACGTGCGCTGTATGTTGCACTTAACTGTGTTTTCCTTTTTGAAGTGATTTCAGTCAGATTTCAAGCAATTCAAAAAAGTGTCTCAGCTGAAGGAAATAATCCATTATTTATCGGCTTCGATATATCGGCCAAATTTTCTTATTGGGCCGATAACGATAACATTAAAAATGAACATTTACCGGCTGATACCGGTACATCCCTAAAACCCGTACATCCCGTTAAAAACGCATCATCCGGCATATTTCTGACAGCTCCAGGAATTTTGTAAAAATTACAGATAGTCTGCATTTATGCACTCCCAAAAATCAAAAATGCATTATGGGTGTTGAAGTTTTTGGGAAAAGGCAACTCGTTTCTACTGACAAGTTTTATTAAAAGCCCATCTTGCCAGCGTTGAATTCCCCCTTTAATAGTATTTCCGTCATTTTACTGTGAACTTTTCCTTTAACTCTTGGGTTCATGTGTGTGAAATCTTTCAAGCAGTTGTGTGTGATGTTCAGACACTTTCACAACACTAAACCTCCCACTGATGTCAAATATGAGGGATGATGTAGATCCAGTCGTAAGGATAAGATGAACGTCGGTGTTGATGAGTTTCTCAGAACAAACACACCATCATCTTTTTGCTCAGTGATGATTTTATTCATGTTTGTTACCGTGACAGTGTTAATAAGGGCTAATGTTGTACATTTCAAAGGCTCGATGTCGATTGTACCCACTTCAGATGCCTTACTGTGCCATTATAAGAGTGCAGAGGAGTTTTAAAATGACAAGGAAACTCTTAAACGCTTCATTTCTCCTCTGCAGGAGCAGAAGATGAAGTGATTTCATTCGAACGGATCTGGATGTTTCTTGCTGTCATGTTGATGATGCTGTCGTGCTGTCTGCGTTTCAGGAAACAAACTGTTTAATGACAGTGTGTGATTTTTATCTGTAGGTGCTTGGAAGATTCTTTTTAATGTGCCGTAAACAACTCAATGAAGGTGAACAAAACATGTCAGAACTTTCAATTTTCGTCGGCTTTATTGCTTGAAGGATTGAAACCGCACTGCACAAAACTTTAGTGTTTCTGTCTTGTTTTCCAGCACAAATATCTAAACATTCCTAAATCAAGATACTTTTACTGGAGAAGCAAAATGACTGAAGATATGAAGTATTGTTAATTGAAAAAATGGTGAGTTTAAGCTTGTAAAACAAGAACAAATATCTGCAAATGGAGTCAGAAAAATAATGTTGTTTTCCCTTTGAATTAAGTGTGTTTTTCTGACCCCATTGGCAGATATTTGATCTTGTTTTAATCATAAACTCAATTAATTTGACACATTTTTCAGGTCATTTCTCCAGTAAAAGTATCTTGATTTAAGAATGTTTCGATATTTGTACTGGAAAACAAGACAGAAATACTGTAATTTTCAGTGCGTCTTTGGTCTGTTAATTCCCTGTAATCGTGTGTGTGATCAGTTTTATGAGACCTTTTGCACTCTTCAGTACAAATAAATCTGACATTTAAATGTTTATTGAATAAAAAAGAAATAGATAATTGATCGTCATGTGTTTAATGGGTTAATAATTCATCCCTACACTGCAAAAAAATCACATCTTATCCAGATTTTTTGTCTTGTTTTATCTAACCATCCTTAAAAAAAGATGTAGGCCTATTCACTTTAGAAGCAAATATAAAAATACCAAGAATTTACATTTTAATTCCAGAGAAATCTAACAGAATTTTGTGAAGTTTGTTCTTAAAGGCCCGTTCACACGAAGAACAGTAACTATAAAGACAGCGTCCACACCAACGAACAATAACGGTCAAACGTCATTGAACATGTTTTTGCTGTTCTTGTTGCATTTACACGGCTTTAAACAAAATGGATATATGGAAAACAATCTGTCATACCCTCGGAATAAATGGTGAGAGGTGTTAACGATGAGATCATTATGCCAGGCTAGCAAACAGTGTAATATAAAATGACCTCAGGTATCCAGCGCTAGTTTCGACAACATTGTCTTGCTTCCTTTGAAGTTTGATGTTTTTATTCCACTATATTGACTACGTCAGCTAAATTCACTGTAAGATTAGATCGATACACTAGATTCACAAGAAACATAGCATGCTGAGGACATCTGCTGGTTAAAGTATCCTTGAAAAGGGGGTTTGACCTTGACTTGTCAAACGGTGGATTTTTCTGGACCTCTGCGACTAAATTCTCCGCAAGGTCGTCCGCCATTTTAAATGCGCGAGCCCTTAAATTAGAATGGATTCGTTCCACGGCTGGAAAAAATCATTCTGAAAGTGATCCCAATTATATTGTTCCTCTATATCGTTATCGTTATAGCTGTGGTGTGGACAGTGCTATTCTTTTATATTTAGAACGATTTGTTTTATTTATATCTTTATCGTTATCTTTATAGTCATCGTCCTCGGTTTGAAAGGGCCTTGAAACAAGAAAAAATATGTTTGCCAGTGGGGTCAGAAAAATAATCTTCCTTTGCAGATTATTTTTCTTTCCTTATTGACATCTTTTTTCTTATTCTTTTTAGATTTAAGCAGAAACATCACCAAATTGTGTTAGATTTCTCTGAAAGCAAGATTTGGCTTCTCAAGTAGCCTCAGTATATGTTAAAGGATGTTTTGATGACTGTATTGGAAATCAAGGTCAGAGTTCGTCTCTGGCACAGTCTCCGCTCCGGATGACTTTGACTTGATCTGAAGGTCTCACCATCATCCAGGCATATTTGCACAAGTGTTCTTTGTTGCAGTCTTTCTGCCAGTAGATGACGTTCCTGCGGTTGAGGTTTGCGCCGGCGCAGGCGTCGTACCACCAGCCGCCGCCCGCCACGCCCTGGAACTCCAGCTTTGCGCAGTTCTGGAAGTAGTTGTCGTTGTCGCGGTCTTTGGTGGTGAAGCGCTGGTTGTCGTGAAGGTAGTTCTCGGTGTCCAGCGTGAGGGCGTCCGCCGCCGTGCCCTGGAACAGACCCAGACGCAGGCGGTACTGGGCGTCCTCGTCCTCCACCAGCACCGGGTCGTACTCGCCCATCTTGGTCACCGCGTCTTTGTCCACCAGCTTGATGGCGAGCTTGTAGCGCACGGGTCCGGCGGTGAGCTGGTGCAGGTGCTCGTTGCCCAGCCAGTGGTTTCCGGTGAGGGATCCGAACCCTCGCTTGTACTCGTCCCAGCCGCGGTCGAAGTCCACGCTGCCATTGACCGTGATGTGTTGGATGACCGTCCATCCGCCCTCGTGCATGGCGCAGTAGACGGCGATGGGTGAAGCTCCGGGCCGGATCAGGTACAGGCCGTCCCGCGCCTGACCGCCGGCGCTCTGCCACAGCTCATAACAGTCCCGGGGAATCTCTGAGACACAACAAGAGTCACAGTCAGATCTCTCTTCATTCATCAGTGACGGTGTTCTGAAGAACTGCTGTCACTGTTAACTAAAGCTGAAAGCATTAAATATAGCATTTTTGGAAATAAAGCTGAAATAAAATATAACTATTAAATCAAAACTTGCCTTGGCAACTAACTGAAATAAATGTTTAAGTTGAAGTACTACAATTTGTGAAGTAAAGTTAAAAAAAAGAATGAAAAATATATAAAAATAAAGCTAAATTTAATTAAAAAAAATAAATAAATAAATAAAAAAATTGTCTTGGCAAATAACTAAAATAAATAAATTTAAGTTGAAGTATTAACATTTCTATAAATAATATAAAAAATTGAAAAATATATACAAAATAAATTAAAGCCAAATAGAAATATTAAAAATAATATAATAATAATAATAAATTTGTTTAAGTACTAACATTTCTAAAACTAAAATAAAAAATAATAAAATATATAAAAAATATATATAAAAATAAATTAAAGCCAAATAGAAATATATATAAAAAGAAGAAGAAATAAATAAATAAAAAATGTTGCCTTGGCAACTAACTGTAATAAATATGTTTAAGTTGAAGTACTAACATTTCTAAAATAAAATATAATAAGATATAAAAGAATATAAAAATTATATATATATATATATATATATATATATATATATATATAAGAAATATTAAGATATATTAAAAATATATTTTAAAAAGCTAAATAGTAATAGTATATATAAAAAAATGAAAAATAAGAAATCTTGCCTTGGAAACTAACTGTAATAAATATGTTTAAGTTGAAGTGCTAAAATTTCAAAAACTAGAAAAAATTAAATATATTAAAAATACATATAAAAATAAATGAAAGCTACATAGAAATGTAAAAAATGAAAAATAAAAAGAAATGTTGCCTTGGCAACTAGCCTAACTGTAATAAATATTTTTAAGTTAAAGTACTTAAAATTTCTAAAACTAAAATTAAAAAATAAACATAAAATGTATAACAATAAATTAAAGCTAAATAGAAATATTTATAAAAATGCACACAAAAAAGCACATAAAATTACTAAAACGTAAATTACTAAACGCGAATGAAAATATGAATACTATAATGGACAATAATACTAGAATAACAGTGTTGTGAAGATCTTTCATCAGTCTCTTTCATGAATCAGAAGCCGTTATCTAGTGTTTGTTAACCTGATGTAATTAGTCTTTATCAGGACTAATTATATGAGTCCTGCTTGACCTTTGACCTCTGCTCTGATGAGTCAAATGTCAGAATGGGTTAGTGGAGTAAAGTTAAGAACACTGCCCTGAATCCACTCAAACAAACTAGTATTTCTAAATCGTAGAAACGAGAGCCTCAATAAAGAAGCGTTTGATCTTATTTAATGACTGACTTTATAAAGGAGCAGAACTGAACACATATTTGACTATTAGTTCACATTAACATGATTACAAAGAGAGCGAGCTGACGTCAGCTGAGAGGAAAGTCATTTCAGACCCGGAGCAAGTTTCTGTGAAAACATTTTTAAAATATTTACAAAACTGGATGTTTTGAATGTTCAGAGAACATTACAGAAATAATGTTTTGGGAGCGTAATCATAACGCTCTTAGAGCATATTTTTGTCAGCTGGTTTTGTCAGGACGGTGAATGAAGTCTGTGTTGATTTTAAGCACAG